>NW_019943124.1:54833-102333 GCF_002910315.2 Salvelinus sp. IW2-2015
AAGACAAACAAACACACACACACACACACACACACACACACACAAACACAAAGACACAAACACACCCTACCTGGTCACTTGTGTCAATATGGCATAATATATAAGGTAATATAGCAGACTGCTGACCTTTCACAGTGATCAGAGTTGCCAATAGGATGATAGATAAACCCTAAGTATCCCTTTAAGTCACACAGGAATGCTGACTACAGGCAATACGGATCCACATTTCACATCACAAGTGTACAAACATGGATTGCCCACACAGACACACACACACGCACGCACACACACACACACACTAAGAGACTCACAAACACACACTCATTTGCGGAGAAGAAGGGAGAAATCCAGGTCCAGACAAAGTGGGTATATCTCCACCCTCTCTCTGTTGGAGAATGTCAATTGACTGAGCGTTCTGTAAGTGCACCAGTCAGCAGCTATGTTACGCGCTGACAAACTGACAGCAGAGATCATCGTGTAAGACGCACAACTCCAACAACCCCATTTCTCATTCAATCATAGGTCCGTTAAAGGTTTTCCCCTTTAAATTTCAAAATGATGGGAATCAAAGCTATCTCCCTCTCTCTATCCGTCCCTCCATCCCTCCCTCCCTCACTCCCACCCTCCCGCTCTCTCTCCCTACAATAATCTTGCAAAAACATGCGTGCATGTAAACCCATTGACGTTAAAACATAAAACACCAACACACACGTGTTAGAAAACACCTACACGCACGTGTCAGAATTATGCATTCAGAAATAGATATTATGCATACATCACGAGTGCTATTTTTCGCTCATTGTCTTTCACTAGAACACACAATGAATGACAACCACAAAGCCCAAGGGAAAAACCTCGCGAGCCAACACATTATCTTAATTTTCCTCCCATCCTCACTTAGTGGATGCACATGGTCACTTTAATTAATTGATCCCAACAAAAAGCGGAACCTATTATCTAATTAATGGTCTAACGAGGGTACAAAACCCCTGATTCTATGGTACACGACCCATTGAGACCATCGCAGTACCTTGTTATACCCAATAGATGTGTCCGGTTGATCCATTGCTGATCGATACTGCTTGAATAAGGCATTAGGAAGTATTCTGGTCATAGACACTGTTACTTTTCTATGTAAATGAGGGGTATACATGTGAACAGGTTTGAGCCTGTTGGATTTGGTGACTGGTTGAAGAGGTCAGTGAGATCAGCGGATGAAAAAAGAAAACATAAATCAAGGTCTGGACTGCTGGTTCTTTGGTTCTGAAAATAATTTGGTTCTGAAAATAATAATAAGTCTGTTGGGAATAACAAGGTCTGAATGGATCTGACTGTGTTTTATACGTAGAATCAGGTGTTCTGTCCATTCTATGTTTCCCCTCTGCATCTCTCATGTTTCCATGTTTTGATCACAATGTAAATAAATGACGATGTGAAAGAAGGCCAGATGTATTTTTCCCAAGGGGAAATGTGATCGCTGCCGTATATGAAAGTAGATAACATGTCTCATTCACAACAGGACACCTGTTGAGATTATTATTGAACATTAAAATGAAGGTGGCGGTGTTCTGTGACTCGGTTTATTTTTTTCTTTATTTTTTTTCTTGTTTGTTTGTTTGTTTGTTGCCTTCCATTTTGTGATTTGATTCGAAGGTTTCCCCACTGTAAAAACAACTATTGGTGTAGTCAGAAGTTACCAAATATACAGTGGTTCCTCCTTTAAAAGTAGTGTCATACTGCGGCACACCTTGCGTGCTGCTGCAGCATTCTGTGACACGTCATTTAATTGTCAGGCATTTTTTTTAATGTTACTGCAATTATTGCTAGTTTGACCACCAGACGGCATCTTTGAGAAGCATTTGATAGTATTCCGTATTGGCATTAAAAGAGAATTTAAAAGCTTTTTTTGTAATAACATAGTATATGGGATTGATTATAAGAAATTTGGCTTAATTATGATTAATATTATGTTATTCCTATTCAGAGAAAAATGAAAAAGGAAACTGTCAGCGTTTCGATTAGGATGGAATGGAAAAAATGGCGCTGTACAACATGATGGTTGGGAGTAGGCTACAGGATTGGAGGATACTAAATTGCCTTCGTTAGACAAGTTTGTTCCACTATTTCTGTAAATCAGTGATATTTATTCTCATAGTAATTCGTTATGGACCCATAACTAAATCAACATTTGCATTCTGAACGAGTATTTTTTATTATTATTTTATTAACGCAATGTGTTTTTTTGTTTATTAGGCTACTGTGCAATCTGTAATACATACCGTAGTTAACATGGGAAAGTGTCTGTACTACAGAATGCGGGGCACGCGGGAGACCGGTGTTATTTCATAGTTGTGATGTCTTCACTATTATTGTACAATGCAGAAAATAGTAAAAATAAAAGAAAATCCTGGAATGAGTAGGTGTGTCCAAACTTTTAACTGGCAATTTAGATTTTGTCCACTAGATGGCATCAGTGTATGTGCAACGTTTTATACTGATAAAATGAACCATTGCATTTATGTTCAAAATGTTGTATCAAGACTGCCCAAATGTGCCTAATTTATTTATTAATAACTTTTCATGGTCAAAAGTGTGCACTCTCCTCAAACAATAGCATGGTATTATTTCACTGTGATAGCTACTGTAAATTGGACATATGTCTATGTCCTTTATTGTTACATTTACATTTACATTTAAGTCATTTAGCAGACGCTCTTATCCAGAGCGACTTACAAATTGGTGCATTCACCTTATGATATCCAGTGGAACAACCACTTTACAATAGTGCATCTAACTCTTTTAAGGGGGAGGGGGGGGTTAGAAGGATTACTTTATCCTATCCTAGGTATTCCTAGGATAGGAATACTTACAACCTCATGCTAATCACATTAGCCTACTTTAGCTCAACTGTCCCGTGGAAGGGACACCGATCCCGAAGAAGTTTTAACTGACTTGCCTATTAAATAAAGGTGACACTAAGAACATAACATTTCTGCACATTTCTGCACCCTAATTTTTACATTTTCTGTTAGATATTCTCAGATATTCTCACAGATCCTAAGGGGCTTTTATATAATTATAAATTAATTAATAATAATAATAATTTCTTTGTTTAAAAAGTAACAAGTAACAATATTTTGGAGATTTCATTTTCATTTAACCTAGAGTGAGCGAGAAAAAGGCAATTCTTAGACGTGGTGTGAGACATTCTCACTAATTTGTAAATAAAGCCAGTTTGTTATTTAGAATTAATTATTTTTTGGAGAAACCTAACTTGAATTTTTTGCAGACATCACTTGCTTATATTCAGTCAACACATATCTTAAGAGTATCATGGAATATGTGAACATTTTTGTTTCTCCATGCTTGTCTCACAGCAGTGCGAAACGGTGCTGAAATAGACGTCCACAGCGGGAAGGCTATGTATTCTGTGCCCACTCGTGGTATCTCTCTTCGGTTAGACATCCTTGGAATAGCAGAACAGCTATGGCACTTGCTGTGCCTGGTGAGCAGATGGTCAAGTTCTGTTGTCAGAAGAGGAATGGAAATGTCAGGGTGAACCGAAGACCTAACGAACCCACCACATATGTTGACTCTGCCTGTCAGAGGTGAAGTTCCAGAGCTCACAGGTGTGCCTGGCATGGATTGTGACTCCATCTCGTTCCTCGCCCTTTTTAACGCGTGAGTGAGTCAATGATTTCAATGATTCGTCTGACAAACAAATAACTTTGCGTCCTGCAGGCCCTGGCATGGATCAAAGCTGGCGAGACATTCAATAACGTCAACTTCACAGATGAACCGTGGACCTTGAGCAATTTGCTCAAAATTGCTACAGAACAAAAGGAAGAAGATGAAGAAGATTAATGAAAGCATAAAGATGTTGATGAAGAAATGCTGTTTTGAGTTAGAAATGTAACACTTTAGAGTACTTAAGTATCGAACACATTGCAAGTTGAGGGATTTTCACAACAGTAGCCGAGCTATAAAAAGTCTATTGTCCTGCTAATAGGAATCATTTGCATGATGGGCTACATTCTTTGTTGTAACCACAATGTCACACATTTTGTATTTACCTTTCCAATTACTTTTAGAGTTTGGGATTTATAAATGTGGCTTTTAATTATTAGTTACATTGTTTTAGTTTGAACGTGCAGACTTTTTTTCTTTAAATTATTGTTTTATGTAGGATGCTACATTTTTGATTAGTTGCAATTGTAAGTAGACCTAATAAAAAAATCCTACTTCTATTAGGCTGTTAAGCACCATAGCCTACCTCAGCCAAGCCTCAACCATAGCCTACCTCAGCCTACCTAGGTCAAGGCTCCGAACAAATAGACTCCAATGAAGCCCTCTTGTTGATTGTGAAGTCAAATTAAAATGAAGATTATTGTTGAAATGAATTGCTCGACTGGTGTAGGTTTTTTCCATCTGTTGGTGTGCAACACTTGCATAAAAAGTTATAACAAGTTATCTATATTTTCAGCACCAGCCACTGTTCACCTCCTATTGATTGCGCTGCGGTTGTCGCCAGTTGTTTTTTAAATTGAACCTCTATTTAGCTAGTCAAGTCAGGTAAGAACAACTTCTTATTTACAACGAAGGCCTAATGTGGCCAAACCCGGATGACTCTGGGACTATCGTGCGCCGCCCTATGGCACTCCCAATCACGGTCGGATGTGTGAAACAGCCTGAATTCTAACCAGGGACTGTAGTAATGCCTCTTGTACCAAAATGCAGTGCCTTAGACTGCTGCACCACTTGGGAGCCATGACCAATATATATATATATATTTATTTTTTCAGAACATTAACCATGTGTAGGTAGATACTGTGTAGGTAGATGTGGAAAGATAGATACACATGATTTGTTGCAAGTTTGGGGGTTAACACCTAGCTCAAGTTGGGGAAGGGGTTTGACACCTAGCTCAAGTTGGGAGGGGGTTCACACCTAGCTCAAGTTGGGAGGGGTCACACCTAGCTCAATTGGAAGGGGGTTTTACACCTAGCTCAAGTTGGGGAAGGGGGTTTGACACTAGCGCTCAAGTTGGGGAAGGGGGTTTGACACCTAGCTCAAGTGGGGAAGGGGGGTGACACCTAGCTCAAGTTGGGGAAGGGGTTACACTAGCTCAAGTTGGAGTTTGACACCTAGCTCGTTGGGGAGGGGGTCACACCTAGCTCAAGTTGGGGAAGGGGGTTTGACACCCTAGCTCAGTTGGAAAGGGGTTCACACCTAGCTCAGGTTGGGGAAGGGGGTTTGACACCTAGCTCAAGTTGGAAGGGGAGTTTGACACCTAGCTCAAGTTGAGGAGGGGTTTGACACCTAGCTCAAGTTGGGAAGGGAGTTGGGTTACACACCTAGCTCAAGTTGGAAGGGGGTTTACACCTAGCTCATATTGGGAAGGGGGTTACACCTAGCTCAAATTGGGAAGGGGGTTCACACCTAGCTCAAGTTGGGGAAAGGGGTGACACCTAGCTCAAGTTGGGGAAGGGGGTTCACACCTAGCTCAAGTTGGGAAGGGGGTTCACACCTAGCCTAAGTGGGGAAGGGGGTGTTGACACCTAGCTCAAGTGGGGAAGGGAGGTTGACACCTAGCTCAAGTTGGGGAAGGGTTTGACACCTAGCTTCAAGTCGGGGAGGGGGTTCACACCTAGCTCAAGTTGGGAGGGGGGTTCACACCCTAGCTCAAGTTGGGAAGGGTTGACACCTAGCTCAAGGTGGAAGGGGGTTTGACACCTAGCTCAAGTTGAGGAGGGGTTGACACCTAGCTCAGTTGGAGAAGGGGTTGACACCTAGCTCAAGTTGGGGGGGTTTGACACCTAGCTCAAGTTGGGAAGGGGTTTGACACCTAGCTCAAGTTGGGGAAGGGGGGTTGACACCTAGCTCAAGTTGGGGAAGGGGGTTCACACCTAGCTCAAGTTGGGAAGGGGGTCACACCTAGCTCAAGTTGGAAGGGGGTTGACACCTAGCTCAAGTTGGGGAGGGTTACACCTGCTCAATTGGGAAGGGGGTTTGACAACCTAGCTCAAGTTGGGAAGGGAGTTTACACCTAGCTCAAGTTGGGGAAGGGGGTTCACACCTAGCTCAAATTGGGAAGGGGTTTACACCTAGCTCGGATATTAGACAATTCTTTAGTAAAGTTGATTAGTCTATTTTTCAGCTAATAGCCCATCCTGCACACATGTTAAAAAACTAATAATACGTTTCCCCCTTTCCACAGGAAAAACTAATAATACGTTTCCCCCTTTCCACATGTAAAAACTAATAATACGTTTCCCCCTTTCCACATGTTAAAAACGAATAATACGTTTCCCCCTTTTCACATATAAAAACTAATAAAACGTTTCCCCCTTTCCCACATGTGAAAAACTAAAATAATACGTTTCCCCCTTTCCACATGTTAAAAAACTCCAATTGACAAAGTGTTTTAGCCACAATCTGCCCCAACTCCAATGAATAAACTTTGGGCACAGTCGATAGTCTGCTGGACTTCAGGCCAGGTGTCCAGGTTTGAAACTGCTCCCTGCTTGTTTCATTACATTACATTGCCGGTCTGATTGTTACTCCCATCTCGTTACTCGCTCTCTTCCACGCTCATTCAGCACGCTTGTGGCGTGCTGGTAGGATGAACTGTTTTTTATTCTGTATATATGAATTACAAATCAAGCCTTACTTACTCATGTTTCTAGTCTATTGCATATTACAATGTGTAATCATTGATGTCCCAGTAGTAGGAGTGGTATACACTGTTGAAGTGATAATTGTAATACACACATGCAAAATCAAAATTCAAATCAAGTTATGTTGTCAAGCTGCGCCGAATACAACAGTATTCACCATACAGTGAAAATGCTTACTTACAGGCTCAACAATAGTGTCTGAAAAAAAATGTGTGTGTTTGTGTGGTGTGGTGTGTGTGTGTGTGAGGTGCTGTTGTGTTGTGTGTGTGGTGTGTGTGTGTGATTGGTGTGCTGTGTGGTGTGTGTTGTGTGTGTGTGGTGTGTATTCTGTACAAACAATCTCAAAAGGTTGTGTGTGTGACGAGACATGTTATCTACTTTCATATACGCAGCATCACATTGGCCGCATCTTCTTTCAATCTAATTATTCAACTGTCGATCAAAACATGATACATGAGAGATGCAGAGGGGAAACAGAATGGACAGAACACCTGATTCTACGTATAAAACACAGTCAGACCCTTTCAGACCTTGTTATTCCCAATAGACATTCAATTATTTTCAGAACCAAAGAACCAGCAGTCCAGACCTCTATTGATGTTTTTTTTTTTTCATCCGCTGATCTCACTGACCTCTTCAACCAGTCACCAAATCCAACAGGCTCAAACCTGTTCACATGTATACCCCTCATTTACTTAAAGGTCCATGTACATGTCTATCAGAGTTCAGTGTGTAATACAGCCCTGAATCTCTGTCCCTCCATCCCAAATTACACCCTATTCCCTATATAGTGCACTGCTTTTGACCAGAGCCATATTCACCTTGGTCAAAAGCAGCGCACTTTAAAGGGAATAGGATGCATAATTTTGATACTGAATGTTATCAGATCTTCAACCGAAACCTAATATTAGAAGAAGGAAACCTGAGTTTACAAATAACCCCCAAAAATGTATGCTTATTTAATTTAATTAACAAAGTTATGCAACACCCAATCCCCTGTGTGAAAAAGTAATTTCCCCCTTACACTCAATAACTGGTTGTTCCACCTTTAGCTCTAATGACTGCAACCAAACGCTTCCTGTAGTTGTTGATCAGTCTCTCACGTCTCTGTGGAGGAATTTTGTCCATCTCGTCCAAAAAGTGGACTCAAGTTTGCCAAAAAGCACATGGAAGCACCTGGATGATCATCAAGACTCCTGGAAGAATGTTCTATCAACAGATGAGTCAAAAGTAGAACTTTTTGGACAACATGGGTCCCATTATGCCTGGTGAAAACCAAACACTGCATTCTGCAGTAAACACCTCATACCAACGGTCAAGCATGGTGGTGGTAGTGTGATGGTTTGAGGATGCTTTGCTGCCTCCGGACCTGGACGACTTGTCTTTATAGAAGGAACCATGAATTCGGCTCTGTATCAGAGAATTCTACAGGAGAATGTCAGGCCATCCGTCTGTGAGCTGATGCTGAAACGCAGGTGGGTCATGCAGCAAGACAATGATCCAAAATACACAATCAAGTCTACATGAAAATGGCTAAAAGGCAACGCATTTGAAGTTTTGGAATTACCTAGTCAAAATCCAGACCTAATCCCAATTCAGATGTTGTGGCAGGACTTGAAACGAACAGTTCATGCTTGAAAACCCACAGATGTTGCTGAGTTAAAGCAGTTCTGCATGGAAGATGGGGCCAAAATTCCTCCACAGAGACGTGAGAGACTGATCAACCACTACAGGAAGCATTTGGTTGGAGTCGTTGCAGCTAAAACTGTCACAACCAGTTCATTTTTATTTGATTTATTTCACCTTTATTTAACCAGGTAGGCAAGTTGAGAACAAGTTCTCATTTACAATTGCGACCTGGCCAAGATAAAGCAAAGCAGTTCGACACATACAACAACACAGAGTTACACATGGAGTAAAACAAAAAAAAAATAAGTCTATATATAATGTGAGCAAATGAGGTGAGATAAGGGAGGTAAAGGCAAAAAAAGGCCATGGTGGCAAAGTAAATACAATATAGCAGGTAAAACACTGGAATGGTAGATTTGCAGTGGAAGAATGTGCAAAGTAGAAATATAAATAATGGGGTGCAAAGGAGCACAATAAATAAATAAATACTAGTTATTGAGTGAAAGGAGGAAATTACTTTTTAACACATGAACATTGGGTGTTGCATAACTTTGTTAATTAAATAGATAAAATAAGTATGTAATTGTTGTGTTATTTGTTCACTCAGGTTCCCTTCATCTAATATTCTATTTTGGTTGAAGATCTGATAACATTCAGTATCAAAAATATGCAAAAGCAGAGAAAATCAGAAATGGGGCAAATACTTTTCCACAGCAGTGTAGATGTGTGTGTGTACTACTGTACATTATGCAAATACCAGCGTGGGAAATAAGATCACTAATGCTTACAAAAAAAAGCCCATTGCATTTCCATGGTGCTGACTGATAGAACGTATAAAGCAGGAGGCAGACAGGAGAGCATCCACACTGTCTTTCCTTCACCATCACTCCCCAGCACTGCTTTAGAATGAATTCATGCTGTGTAGGATTCAACTGCTTTAGAATGGAATCATGCTGTGTAGGTTTCACTGCTTTAGAATGAAATCATGCTGTGTAGGATTCACTGCTTTAGGAATGAATTCATGGCTGTGAGGTTCACTGCTTTAGAATGAAATCATGCTGTGTAGGTTTCACTGCTTTAGAGTGAAATCATGCTGTGTAGGCTTCAATGCTGCTTTCAGAATGAAATCATGCTGTGTAGGATTCATGCTTTAGAAATGAAATCATGCTGTGTAGGATTCACTGTTTAGATGAATCATGCGTGTGTAGTGATTCACTGCTCTTAGAAAGAATCATGAGCATGTTGTATGGATCACGTGCTTTAGAATGAAATCATGCTGTGTAAGGATTCACTGGCTTTAGAGTTGAATTCATGCTGTGGTAGGATCAGTGCTTTGAGAAAATCTTACGGTGTAGGTTTTCACTGCTTTAGATGAAATCATTGTGTGTAGATACACTGCTTTAGAAAGAATTCATAATGTGTAGGATTCACTGCTTTATGATTGAATTCATGCTGTGTTAGGATTCACTGCTTTAGAATTAAAATCTTACGGTGTAGGTTTCACTGCTTTAGAATGAAATCATGCTGTGTAGGATTCATGCTTTAGGAATGAAATCTGCTGTGTAGGATTCACTGCTTAGAAAAAATCATGCTGTGTAGGTTCACTGCTTTAGAGATGAAATCAGCTGTGTAGGTTCACTGCTTAGAATGAATATCGCTGTGTAGGATTCACTGCTTTAGAATGAAATCATGCATGTATGGTTTCACTGCTTTAGAATGAATCATGCTGTGTAGGTTTCACTGCTTTAGAATGAAATCATGCTGTGTGGTTCACTGCTTAGAATGAATTCATGCTGTGTAGGATTTCATGCTTTAGAGTGAAATCAGCTTGTGTAGATTCACTGCTTTAGAATGAATTATGCTGTGTAGGATTCACTGCTTTAGAATGAAATCAGCTGTGTAGGTTACCTGTTTAGATGAAATCATGCTGTGTAGGATTCACTCTTTAGAATGAAATCATGCTGTGAGGATTCACTGCTTTAGAATGAATCATCCGGTGTAGGTTTCACTGCTTTAGAATGAAATCATGCGTGTGTAGGATTCACTGCTTTAGAATGATTTCATGCTGTGTAGGATTCACTGCTTTAGATCTGAAATCATGCTGTGTAGGATTCATGCTTTAGATTGAATTATGCTGTGTAGGATCACTGCTTTAGAATGAAATCTTACGGTGTAGGTTCACTGCTTTAGAATGAAATCATGCTGTGTAGGATTCACTGCTTTAGAATGAAATCATGCTGTGTATAGGATTCACTGTGTTTAGAATGAATTCTGCTGGTAGGATTCACTGCTTTAGAATGAAATCATGCGTGTGTAGTGATCACTGTTAGATTGATTCATGCTGTGTGTGATTCACTGCTTAGAAATAATATCTTTACGTGTAGGTTCACTGCTATTAAATGAATCATGCTGTGTTAGGATTCACTGCTTTAGAATGAAATCATGCTGTGTAGGATTACTGCTTTAGAGTGAAATCAGCTGTGTAGGATCACTGCTTTAGAGTAGAAATCATGCTGTGTAGGATTCACTGCTGAATGAAATCATGCTGTGTAGGATTCACTGCTTTAGAGTGAATCATGCTAGGTAAGTTCACTGCTTTAGAATGAATCTTACGGTGTAGTTTCACTGCTTTTAGAATGAAATCATGCTGTGTAGGATTCACTGCTTTAGAATGAAATCATGCTGTGTAGGATTCACTGCTTTAGAGTGAATCATGCTGTGTAGGATTCACTGCTTTAGAGTGAATCATGCTGTGTAGGATTCACTGCTTAGATGAAATCATGCTGTGTAGGATTCACTGCTTTAGAAGTGAATCATGCTGTGTAGGATTCACTGCTTTAGAAGAATTATGCTGTGTAGGATTCACTGCTTTATACGAATTCATGCTGTGTAGGATCACTGCTTTAGAAGAAATTCATGCTGTGTGATGCACTGCTTTAAATGAATTCATGCTGTGTAGGATTCACTGCTTTAGAATGATATCATCTGTGTAGTATTCACTGCTTTAGATGAATCAGGCTGTGTAGGATCACTGCTTTAGAATGAATCATGCTGTGTAGATTACTGCTTTAGATGAAATTCATGCTGTGTAGATTCACTGCTTAGCGGAAATCATGCTGTGTTAGGATTCACTGCTTTAGAGTGAAATCATGCTGTGTAGGATCACTGCTTTAGAATAAATCATGCTGTGTACGTAGGATTCCCTGCTTTGTCAGTAATCTTGCTGTATAGGATTCACTGCTTTAGAATGAATCATGCTGTATCGGATTCACTGCTTTAGTCAGAAATCATGCTGCTGTAGGATTCACTGCTTAGAATGAAATCATGCTGTGTACGTATGATTCACTGCTTTATCGAATCATGCTGTGTAAGTAGTTCCTGCTTAGTCGTAATCATGGTGTGTACAGTAGGATTCACTGCTTTAGTCAGAAATCATGCTGTGAACAGTAGGATTCCTGCTTTAGTCAGAAATCATGCTGTAACAGTAGGATCCCTGTTTTAGTCAGTATCATGCTGTATAGGATTACTGCATATTCTTGAGATCCAGGAAGAGAAGCGGAAGGAGGGAAAGGGAGGCAGGCAATCTGAATCTCTTCTCCCTGTTGAGGGCAGCCGAGTCGCTAGCAAGGTCATCAGCTTCATTCACTTATGTAGTCGAGGCATTCAATATCATTTTCAGACCTTGGGAGAGCTACATGTAGCCAATCTCTCATGTGATCCCTGTTTCCCGAGCTGCAAGTTAACATTTCCAGAGTGGAGGAGATGCTAGACCATGAGCCTTGTTACACGAGGCAGACTGAGGTTTAAATCCCATATATAACATGCTGTGCCGAACAAGCTCTCTTTGTGTGTGTGTGTGTGTGGTGTGTGTGTGTGTGTGTGTGTGTGTGTGTGTGTGGTGTGTGTGTGTGTGTGTGTGTGTGTGTGTGTGTGTGTGTGGTGTGTGTGTGTGTGTGTGTGTGTGTCTGTCTGTCGTCTGTCTGTCTGTCTGTCTGTCTGTCTGTCTGTCTGTCTGTCTGTCTCTGTCTGTCTGTCTGTCTGTCTGTCTGTCTGTCTGCTGTCTGTCTGTCTGTCTGTCTGTCTGTCTGTCTGTCTGTCTGTCTTTGTCGTCTTTTTGTCTTCGACAGAGAGGAGCTCAAACACCATCTGGAGGACAATGGAATAAAACTATTTAAAGTGTTATGTTTTATTGCCAATAATAGAACCAATGCATTTCCTAATTTGGCCTTCAGGGTTTTTACAGAAATCAGAAGGAATACAGCTTTTAGACGTTTTAAATGGCCTCAGGGAGTAAGCATAAATGATATGCAAATAAAAGCATGATGTGATTGGTTAAAACGTTTGTAGAAAAATGTGCATGTTGCACTGACCAACAGAATAACACCAAAATAACAAAATTTGAGTTACAAGTATTCTGACTAATTGCTTTTAGCGTAAGCTGACCAATAGATTGTGATAACTGTGTTAACTGACCAATAGATTGTGATAACATGTTGAACTGACCAATAGATTGTGATAACGTGTTGAACTGACCAATATGATTGTGATAACATGTTGAACTGACCAATAGATTGTGATAACGTGGTTGAACTGACCAATAGATTGTGATAACGTGTTAACTGACCAAAGATTGTGATAACTGTTGAACTGACCAATAGATTGTGAATACGTGTTGAACTGACAATAGATTGTGATAACATGTTGAACTGACACAATAGATTGTGATAACATGTTGAACTGACCAAAGATTGTGATAAATGTTGAACTGACCAATAGATTGTGATAACGTGTTGAACTGACCAATAGATTGTGATAACATGTTGAACTGACCAATAGATTTGATAAGTGTTGAACGACCAATAGATTGTGATACGTGTTGAACTGACCAATAGATTGTGATAAATGTTGAACTGACCAATAGATTTAGAGAACGTGTTGAACTGACCAAGATTGTGATACGTGTTGAACTGACCAATAGATTGTGATACGTGTTGACTGACCAATAGATTGTGAAACGTGTGAACTGACAATAGATGTGATAAACGTGTTGAACTGCCAATAGAGCGTGATAACGTGTTGAACTGACCAATAGAGCGTGAGAAGTGTTGAACTGACCAATGAGCGTGAGAACTGTTAAAACTGACCAATTAGAGGCGTTTGACCCACTACGTGGTGAACTGACCAATAGAGCGTGTACATATGATGTCAATGATAACGTCAGTGGAGAATAATCCAACATAACAATGTACACAGACGCCTCAGAATCCTCCTGTCATTTACAATGACAATACAAAATATAATGTAGCTTTCTAGAGGGATTCCTTAATTTTTTATTTTATTTTTTATTTATCCGTTATTTTACCAGGTAAGTTGACTGAGAACACGTTCTCATTTGCAGCAACGACCTGGGGAATAGTTACAGGGGAGAGGAGGGGGATGAATGAGCCAATTGTAAACTGGGGATTATTAGGTGACCGTGATGGTTGAGGGCCAGATTGGGAATTTAGCCAGGACACCGGGGTTAACACCCCTACTCTTACGATAAGTGCCATGGGATCTTTAATGACCTCAGAGAGTCAGGACACCCGTTTAACGTCCCATCCGAAAGACGGCACCCTACACAGAGCAGTGTCCCCAATCACTGCCCTGGGGCATTGGGATCTTTGTTTAGACCGGAGGAAATAGTGCCTCCTACTGGCCCTCCAACACCACTTCCAGCAGCACCTGGTCTCCCATCCAGGGCCTGACCAGAACCAACCCTGCTTAGCTTCAGAAGCAAGCCAGCAGTGGTATGCAGGGTGGTATGTAATAATGAATTCCTCATTCATGCCATTAGGATAAAGACTTCTAATAACGTACTATAAAATGCTTCTCTACGCTTTCTGGAATGATTAATGTCGCGTCTGTGTCGGACAGAACGAGGTTGATACCAGGGTGGTGAAAGTAGACATCTCGCTGTGTAATCACACGTGGGCATGTGTAGCACATGAGGATGTGTGAAACTTACTGCTCAGCCTCGAGTGTCGGCACTTGGGCTGACGAATTGTTAACTTTTCTAGTGGTAAGATGCTTACGGTGGTAAGATGCGCAATGGGTGATGGACCAATAAATGTATGCATGACGTATAACATATCTTACTAAATAAAGTATCTCGGATATACGTACAGTATAAAATAAAATGCTCTGAGACCAGATTGGCATCCCTTGTCCCGATGTTATCCACATTCTGATTGTGCTTACATTTTTGGGACAGGTGTAGACAATCAAAAGACACATTGTGATCTGATTGTGATCAGATCATCCTGCCCACCTCCCGAGGTATTCAGACACACAATGGGTCTGGATATCTTACAAGTGTAGACAGATCTGAACAGAGAAACCGTTTCATCATTATTCATCATTATTCCACCCTCTAAAATCAACAGGTGGCACTTCAATATGTGTTTTATAATTTAAAAAAAAACACAGATTTTGAATGAATAACTGTGGAATAATTTGCATAAAGGAAGGGACCAGGAAAACTGGTTACAATGCGAACACAGTGGACAGATAACAGATGCATTTTAAAACCTTGCGAAGACACATTTCTGGAAATGTAGGCAAGATCAGAACAAAATCCCATTTTAGCACCAGGTGTAAACGGGGCTAGTAAGCCCACTATTCCTCAGGACGGTGGAACCTTTTGCGTGGACCACATATTTACAACCGGTAATCAGGCACCGCATGTCTATCACAACAAGATCTCAAGGTTGTACCAATTCGTCTTAATTTGTCCACGTTTCTCCAAATCTCAGATTTTGACGTTTTGAATAGGGTTAAAAGATTAAGTTTAGGCATTCATTACAAACGGTTAAGTATTTTAACGGCACGGGTTTTGAAAACACAATCCGTCGGATCCAGAGTGAAGAGATGATTCCTATTTACCACGCCTGTCAGCAACACCCTAGCAAAACCCAAGACGACTTGATGGTAATAGAATTCTCTGTTGCCCCTAGTGGCCGGTTTTGAAGGCATTTCCCGAAGTCCTCAGGACATGGACAGACGTCTACTTTCAAAGTCAATCTTGAGCAATCTGGCTAGTCTAGCATTCACCTCGGCAGTGGGCGTAAACCTGGCGAATACTCCAATTGTGATTTGGCCCAATTCTTCACCATATGTGATTTAGTCAACAACCAGGTGCTCCTCTTTACCTGTGTGTCTCTATCGCATACTGTGGGCTATTTGTTCATAACAGCATGGACAATGAGGCTTCATCTCCTGGGGTTGAAATTGCTCTGGGCCTGGGATGGAGGTGGTTGTGATCGTCTGCCTAATGGGGCCTGTATCCCTCCCTCCTCCCCTGTAATGACAACTCCCTCCTCCCCTGTAATGAGAACTCCCTCCTTCTTCCCCTGTAATGAGAACTCCCTCCCTCCTCCCCTGTAATTGCAGAACTCCCTCCCTCCTCCCCTGTAATGAGAACTCCCTCCCTCTCCCCTGTAATGAGAACTCCTCCCTCCTCCCCTGCTAATGACAACTCCCTCATCTCCTCCCCTGTAATGACATCTCCCTCCTCCCCTGTAATGAGAACTCCCTCCCTCCTCCCCTGTAATGACATCTCCCTCCTCCCCTGTAATGAGAACTCCCTCCCTCCTCCCCTGTAATGACAACTCCCTCCTCCTCCTCGTAATTAGAACTCCTCCCTCCTCCCCTGCAATGACAACTCCCTCCCTCCTCCCCTGTAAGACAACTCCCTCCCTCCTCCCTGCAATGACAACTCCCTCCCTCCTCCCCTGCAATGACAACTCCCTCCCTCCTCCCCTTTAATGAGAACTCCCTCCCTCCTCCCCTGCAATGACAACTCCCTCCCTCCTCCCCTGTAAAGACACCCTCCCCCTCCCCTGTAATGAGAACTCCCTCCCTCTCCCCTGCAATGACAACTCCCTCCCTCCTCCCCTGTAAAGACAACTCCCTCCCTCCTCCCCTCAATGACAACTCCCTCCCTCCTCCCCTGTATTGAGAACTCCCTCCCTCCTCCCCTGTAATGACAACTCCCTCCCTCCTCCCTGTATTGAGAACTCCCTCCCTCCTCCCCTGTAATGACAACTCCCTCCCTCCTCCCTGTATTGAGAAACTCCCCCTCCTCCCCTGTAATGAGAATCCCTCCCTCCTCCCCTGTAATGACATCTCCCTCCCTTCCTCCCCTGTAATAACAACTCTCCCTCCTCCCTGTAATGACAACTCCCTCCCTCCTCCCCTGTAATGAAACTCCCTCCTCCTCCCCTGCAATGACAACTCCTCCCTCCTCCCCTGTAATGACAACTCCCTCCCTCCTCCCCTGTATTGAGAACTCCCTCCCTCCTCCCCTGTAATGAGAACTCCTCCCTCTCCCCTGCAATGACAACTCCCTCCTCCTCCCTTTAATGAGAACTCCCTCCCTCCTCCCCTTTAATGACATCTCCCTCCCTCCTCCCCTGTAATAACAACTCCCTCCCTCCTCCCCTGTAATGACAACTCCCTCCCTCCTCCCCTGTAATGAGAACTCCCTCCCTCCTCCCCTGCAATGACAACTCCCTCCCTCCTCCCCTGCAATGACAACTCCCTCCCTCCTCCCCTGCAATGACAACTCCCTCCCTCCTCCCCTGTAATGAGAACTCCCCCCTCCTCCCCTGCAATGACAAACTCCCTCCCTCTCCCCTGCAATGACAACTCCCTCCCTCCTCCCCTAGCAATGACAACTCCCTCCCTCCTCCCCTCAATGACAAACTTCCCCTCCCTCCTCCCCTGTAATGACAACTCCCTCCCTCCTCCCCTTAATGAAACTCCCTCCCTCCTCCCCTGTAATTAAAACTCCCTCCCTCCTCCCCTGCAATGACAACTCCCTCCCTCCTCCCCTGCAATGACAACTCCCTCCCTCCTCCCCTGTAATTAGAACTCAATCCCTCTTTCCACCATGGTGGCTGATTGAGCTAACCGATAGGCCAGTGGGAGAGATGTCATCAGTGATCATGTGATCAGTGACCTCTGTGTGACCTTAGGTGATCAGGTCATCTTCATCACGGTCCGCCATCTCTAACAATTGTCATACCTGACCCCCGCCCTTTCTGCCGCTCCATTTTGCAACCGAGAGCTGTCCGTAATCGGATAGGATCAAGTGCAAAATGATGGATGGGTAGCATTGGCCTTTTCATTAGATAAAAGCGTGTGTCAGGAATGCACAACCCATGTACGCACACAGACGTACGCACACACACGCACACACACACGCACACAGATATATGCACACACACAAACGCACGCACACACGTACGCACACACACACAAATCCATTGAGAATGTAAGTGTAGCAAAGAAAACTTTTTGGGGTGAGTGACGTGTATTTGGTAAGTGTGAGTTTGACTTGCCCCTTGAGTGCATTACAGTTCGTCTGTCCTCGCTGTGAGGCCATAATGACATCATCCTCAGGGGTGTGATAGCCAGTGAAATAAACCCTGATAGAATTTATATGATCACAATTAAATCAAAGTTATTGCAGGATTTTTCTTATGATGTTGTTTATTTGTTCATTCCAGAACACATAACAGTTTGCTCTCAATCTCTCAGTGCATCGATAAAATAAATGTGAAATAAATATGTATTTAACAAAGCACTAACTGTTACTCCATGGATACCATCTCCTCCTTGTGGTCCTTTGTAGCTCAGTTGGTAGAGCAAGGCGCTTGTAATGCCAGGGTAGTCGGTTTGATTACGTAAAATGTATGCACGCATGACTGTAAATTGTTTTTTAAAGCGTCTGATACATGGCATACAGTGTCTACGGAAAGTATTGAGACCACTTGACTTTTTCAACATTTTGTTAAGTTACAGCCTTATTCAAAAAAATGTTTAAGGTACTCAGCAATCTATACACAATACCCCATAATGACATCACGATACCCCATAATGACATCACAATACCCCATAATGACATCACAATACACCATAATGACATCACAATACCCCATAATGACATCACAATACCCCATAATGACATCACAATACCCCATAATGACAAAGCAAAAACAGTTTTTTGGAATTTTTGCACATTTACTAAAAATAAAAAACAGAAATACCTTATCTACATAAGTAAGACCCTTTGCTATGAGACTCAAAATTGAGCTCAGGTGCATCCTGTTTCCATTGATCATCCTTGAGATGCTTCTACAAATTGATTGGAGTCCACCTGTGGTAAATTTAAATGATTGGACTTGATATGGAAAGGCACACACCTGTCTATATAAGGTCCCACAGTTGACAGAGCAAAAACCAAGCCATGAGTTTGAAGGAATTGTCCGTAGAGCTCCGAGACAGGATTGTGTCGAGTCACAGATCTGGGGAAAGGTACCAAAACATTTCTGCAGCATTGAAGGTCTCCAAGAACACAGTGGGACCATCATTCTTAATTGGAAGAAGTTTGGAACCACCAAGACTCTTCCTAATGCTGGCTTCCCATTCCTCTGTGGAGATGGGAGAAACTTCCAGAAGGACAACCATCTCTGCAGCACTCCACCAATCAGGCCTTTATGGTAGAGTGGCCAGACAGAAGCCACTACTCAGTAAAAGGCATGACAGCCCTCTTGGAGTTTGCCAAACAAGATTCTCTGGTCTGATTAAACTAAGATTCAACTCTTTGGCCTGAATGCCAAGCGTCACGTCTGGAGAAAACTTGGCCCCATCCCTACGCTGAAGCATGGGGGTGGCAGCATCATTCTTTGGGGATGTTTTTCAGCGGCAGGGACTGGGAGACTAGTCAGGATCGAGGCAAAGATGAACAGAGAAAAGTACAGAGAGATCCTTGATGAAAACCTGATCCAGGACCTCAGACTGGGGTGAAGGTTCACCTTCCAACATGACAATGACCCTAAGCACACAGCCAAGACAACGCAGGAATAGCTTCGGGACAAGTCTCTGTATATCCTTGAGTGGCCCAGCCAGAGCACGGACTTAAACCTGATCCAACACCTCTGGAGAAACCTGAAAATAGCTGTACAGCAACACTCCCCATCCAACCTGACAGAGCTTGAGAAGATCTGTAGACAAAAATGGGAGTAACTCCCCAAACACAGGTGTGCCAAGTTTATAGCGTCATACCCAAGAAGACTCAAGGTTGTAATTGCTGCCAAAGGTGCTGCAACAAAGTACTGAGTAAAGGGTCTGAATACTTATGTACATTTGATATATTTTATTTTTATTTTTAATAAATTAGCAAATTTGTCATTATAGGATATTGTGTGTAGATTGATGAGGGGAAAACATTTTTTATCAATTTTAGAATAAAGCGGTAACATAACAAAATGTGGGAAGAGTCAAGGGGTCTGAATACTTTCCGAATGTGTTGAAAAAAACATTATGAACGCTCTTTCCATGACAGAGACCGACCAGGTGAATTCAGGTGAAAGCTATGATCCCTCATTGATGTCACTTGTTAAATCCACTTAATTCCTTGTAGATGAAGGGGAGTAGACAGGTTAAGTAAGGATTTTTAAGCCTTGAGACAATTGATACATGGATTGTGTATGTGTGCCATTCAGAGGGTAAATGGGCAAGACTAAATATTGAAGTGCCTTTGAACAGGGTATGGTAGTAGGTGCCTGGTGGGGGGGACTTAATATTAGGAAGGTGTTTTATACACTCGGTGTATATGTACAGTGTGTGCGAATATATGGTTGAATTGATTTTTCTGATAATATTCTGGGTCATTAGTTTGCTCCATTGGGTTTGAATAGAAGTGAAATTAATTTCTGAATGTCGTAGTTTGTACTGTGAGATCAATGATGTCCTCAATTAGCTTACGTACTCTTTGTTTTAATCTCTCTCTCTCTCTCTCTCTCTCTCTCTCTCTCTCTCTCTCTCTCTCTCTCTCTCTCTCTCTCTCTGTCTCTGTCTCCTGTACCCCTTCCCCCACTCTCTCTCTCTCTCTCTCTCTCTCTGTCTCTCTCTCTCTCTCTCTCTCTCTCTCTCTCTCTCTCTCTCTCTCTCACTCTCTCTGTCTCTGTCTCTGTCTCTGTCTCTGTCTCTGTCTCTGTCTCTGTCTCTGTCTCTCGCTCTCGCTCTCTTCTCGCTCTCTCTCTCTCTCTCTCTCTCTCTCTCTCTCGCTCTCTCTCTCTCTCTTCTCTCTCCCCTCTCTCTCTCCTCTATCATTCTCTCCGTCTCTCTCTGTCTCTCTGTATCTCTCTCTCTCTGTCTTCTCCTTCTCTCTATCTCTTCCTCTCTGTCTCTCTCTCTCTCTGTCTCTCTCTTCTCTCTGTCTCTCTCTCTCTCTGCTCTTCTCTCTCTCGTCTTCTCTCTCTGTCTCTCGGTCTCTCTCTCTCTCCCTATTTCTCTCTCCTCTCTCTCTTCTCTCTCTCTCTCTCTCTCTCTCTCTCTCCTCTCTCTCTCTCTGTCTCTCTCTCTTCTCTCTCTCTCTCTCTCTCTCCCTCTATCTCTCTTCCCGCTCTCTCTCTTCCTCTCTGTATCTCTCTCTCTCGTCTCTCTCTCTCTGCTCCTCTCTCTCTCTGTCTCTCTCTCTGCTCTCTCTCTCTCCCTCTCTCTCTCTGTCTTCTCTCTCTCTCTCTCTCTCTCTCCTCTCTCTCTCTCTCTCTCTCTTCTCCTCTCCTCTCTCACTCTCACTCTCATTCTCTCTCTCTGTCTCACTCTCTCTCTCTGTCTCTCCTCTCTCTCCTCTCTCTCTCTCTTTCTCTCACTCTCTTTGTCTCTCTCTCTCTTTCTCTCTCTCTTTGTCTCACTCTCTTTGTCTCTCACTCTCTTTGTCTCTCTCTCTCTTTGTCTCTCTCTTTCTCTCTCTGTCTCTATCTCTCTCTCTCTCTATCGCTCTCTTTGTCTCTTCTCTTTGTCTCTCCTCTCTCTCTCTCTTTCTCTCTCTCACTCTTCTTGTCTCTCTCTCTCTTTGTCTCTCTCTCTCTTTGTCCTCTCTCTTTCTCTCTCTTCTCTCTCTCTCTCTCTCTCTCTCTTCTCTCTCTCTCTCGCTCTCTCTCCTTCTATTTTTTGAGACCAACAAATTGCCTTCCAAGCCACCATCTCCCTCTCCTAATTGATCACCAGGGAAACAATCAACAGTATGAAATCTTATTTTTGAAAAAAATATGGCAAAAAAATAAAGAATAGTTTGTTTCACAACAGGATTTCAATGCTCCCTGCGTTTGTGCATTGACTGACCTGTATGTGATGAAACATTTAGTTTTCAGGGATTGTGTTTTTTTTCGGGGGGGGGGGGGGGGGGTGATCCATAAATGCAAACTATAACTCTATACATTTGCATGACTTTGTTAACATTTCAAATCCCTGTTATTCATAGAAATAATCTTCCACAACAATGCATTGAAATGAATTGCCTCATCATGAATTACCTTTCTCATTCATTCTAATTAGTCTTAATTTCCATTCCCAGGATAGAACATTTATATATTTTCCAGCTGATTTTTCCATGTCAGGCAATTCTAAATGCTTCACACAGCGAGTAGTAAAAAATGTAATTAGCATTTCAACATATTTTAAAACCAAAAAATTGGCCTTATTCATATGAGCACAAGCACAGAACATTTTGGGAAATATATTATTTGAAAAGGGATTTCAATTAAATCTAGACAGACAAATAATGATCAGAAAATGGTGAAGTTGTACACATAACAACGCCAGAGAAAAACTATTACTATCTATGATATTCACACACGATCATAAAAACCCAGAACATAGCAGCGTTATATGTTTCATCACCACTCTGGTATTGTGCAAGATCCCTGGGGAGTTGAGAGAGAAAAAGTTTTTCAAAATGATTTCACTTTGGATATGTATTTTACAATGCATTGTAGTGTTCTATTAAGACACCATTAGTGGTGCTGGGGTCTGGTGGGTTGGTTGTGCTAATCAGAGCGTAGGGGATGAGAGTGGATCCCTAATTACCTGGCCTGTAATCGCCTCATACATACCTAGACTTATGGGAAGATAGCACTAGCAGCCTGTACAAGACACACACACACACACACACACACACACACACCACACAACACACAGGGGCGCAGGCATACACACAAATGGACACACACACACAAACACACACACACACACACACACACACCACACACACACACACACACCACACACACACACACACACACACACACACACACACACACACACACACACACAGGGGGCGCAGGCATACATGCAAATGGACACCCACACAGCTGCCATGGGTGGAAAAGGTCAGTGTTTAACTCTACTATAATATTACATTTTTCCCTTGAGGATGTTTTGCTTCTATATTTATTTGTTTATGGGGTAACAGGACACTAGTATAGTGGTGGTGATGGGGTAACAGGACCACTAGTATAGTGTATGGACGACATATGTCGGTGGTGACTGGGGTTAACAAGGACACTATATAGTGGTGGTGATGGGGTTAACAGACAACTAGTATAGTGGTGGTGATGGGGTAGAAAGGACACTAGTATAGTGGTGGTGATGGGTAACAAGGACACCTATATAGTGGTGGTGATGGGGTAACAAGACACTAGTATAGTGGGGTGGTGATGGGGTAACTAGAACAGTATAGTGGTTGATGGGGTAATGACACTAGTATAGTGGTTATTGATGGGGTAACCAATGGACATAGTATTATAGTGGTTTTGATTGAGTGGTAAACAGAACACTAGTAATAGTGGTGGTATCGGGTAACAGGACACTAGTAGTGTATGGGTAAGCGACACTGTATGGTGTGATGGGTAACAGGACACTAGCTATAGTGCTGGTGATGGGGGTAAACAGGACACTAGTATAGTGCTGGGTGATGGGTAACACCGACACAGTATAGTGGTGGTAGATAGGGGTAACAGGGAACCACTAGTATAGTGCTGGTGATGGGGGGTAGTAACAGGACACTAGTATAGTGTGGTGATGGGGTAACAGGACACTAGTATAGTGTGGTGATGGGGGTTAACAGACACTATTATGTGGTGGCTAGATGGGGTAACAGGACACTAGTATAGTGGTGGTGATGGGGTAACAGGACACTAGTATGCTGGTGGTTGATCGGAGGTACAGGACACTAGTAATATAGTGGGTGGTGATGGGGGTAACAGGACCTACTAGTGGTGGTGTGGGACAGATAGTGATGTGCGTGTGGGGTAACAGGAAACATAGTAGTGGTGGGATAGGACACATATAGGGTGTAGATAAGGTAAAGACCACTAGTATAGTGCTGGTGATGGGGTAACAGACAATATGAGTGGGGTAAACAGGACACTATATAGTGGCTGGTGATGGGGTAACAGGACACTAGTATAGTGGTGGTAGATAGGGGTAACAGGACACTAGTATATTGCTGCGTGATGGGTAACAGGGACACTAGTATAGTGGTGGTGATGGGGGTAACAGGACACTAGTATAGTGGTTGGTGATGGGGTAACACGACACTAGTATAGTGGTGGTAGATAGGCGTAAACAGGATCACTAGTATAGTGGTGGTGATGGGGTAACACGACACTAGTATAGTGGTGGTGATGGGGGTAAACATGACACTAGTATAGTGGTGGTGATGGGGTAACAGGACACTAGTAAGTGGGCTGATGGGTACATGACACTAGATAGTGGTGTGATGGGGTAACAGGACACTAGTATAGTGGTGGTGATGGGTAACAGACACTAGTATAGTGTGGTGGATGGGGTAACAGACACTAGTATAGTGGTGGTGCATGAGGAGTAACAGGACACTAGTATAGTGGTGGTAGATGGGTAACAGGACACTAGTATAGTGATTTGATGGGTAAACATGACACATAGTATAGTGATGGTGGAGGGGGTAACAGGACACTAGTATAGTAGTGGTTGTGGGGTAACATGACACTAGTATGAGTAGTGGTTGATGGGTAACAGGACACTAGTATAGTGGTGGTGATGGAGTAACAGGACACTAGTATAGTGGTGGTAGATGGGTAACAGGACACTAGTATAGTGATGGTGATGGGGTAACATGACACTAGTATAGTGTGGTGGATGGCGGTAACAGTACACTAGTATAGTGGTGGTGATGGGGGACATGACACTGTTATAGTGGTGGTGATTGGGGTAACAGCGACACTAGTATAGTGGTGGTGATGGGGTAACAGGACACTAGTATAGTGGTGGTGATGGGGTAACAGGACACTAGTATAGTGGTGGTGATGGGGTAACAGGACACTAGTATAGTGGTGGTGATGGGGCAACAAGACACTAGTATAGTGGTGGTGATGGGGTAACATGACACTAGTATAGTGGTGGTGATGGGGTAACATGACACTAGTATAGTGGTGGTCAGGTACAGTATGTGTTGAAGAAGCAGTGGTAGTCCACTGTGGGTTTTTGGAGAAGAAAGAAAAAATTGATAATAATATACATGTCAATATATGTAGTGGTTGACTAATGGCTTGTGTGAAAACATAGTGATGGGGGAAAATCGCTACAGTACAAATCGGGATATTATTTTTGCTGATATATCATGTCGTTTTGACAAAATCACAATATAATTTCTGTGCTAGTTAGCTGTACCTGCCACAAAACTCCACACCAAAACTTCCTAGCGTTTTCTCCGTCTAGGGAGCCAATTTGTTTTCAGAACTTTTATTTTCATTACTGATCGTACTGGTTTTCTCATGGCTCTCTCGTGTCCTTCTGCAGCAGACATATGGTGAGCAATATGATTGGAACATCAAATCACAGTGAAATCACAGTATCGAATCTTAATACATATAGAATGAGAGAATAGTGAGAATCGCAATACCTATCGAAGCCACTTGACTTAATGAGATAATATCGTTTTGTGAGGTCACTGGCAATTGCCAGCCGTATAAAAACATAGCATACAACTTATTCAAATCAATAAAGGAGTTAGTACAATATAGTTTTACCATGTTATATTTTAATTTCTGCAGAGACAAAAATTACAAGCAATTTATTTACAGAAACCTGTACAAAAGCAAATTAAATTATGTAAAATATTTCATAAATAGAAGTTGACTTGCGTTCAATACATTTTGCCATGTTCAGCTAAGCTGCGTGCATAGTGACTCATACTTAATTAAACAATGATAAACTGTTTACTCAATTTCTATATCAACATCCAAGTCGCAGGACAAATAGTTTATAGTTAATATTACAAATCTCATCACAGACTGTGAATGCTCAACAACGAATAGGAGAGAGATCTGACTAAACATACACCTCAGGTAGCAAAAATGATGATACATTTTATTCAGTTTTTCTTCTAAAAAACCAAACTTGCCTGTCATCTGTGGATTACCAGGTCAAGGGAGGAACCATTTGATATCGTCCCTGTTTCTTTTCTATCAGATAATATTGGACATTTAGAAGTAAGCACAAGTAGCCTATTGAATGTTTGATTAAAGAGTTGCATTTTTTGACAATCAACAAAAGCGTATTATAACACTTACCTCTCTGTATAGAACTTTCTCTGTCTTTCTAGAAACACAGACATGCAATTTCCTTGATGTTCACTGAAAGTATAACACAACGAGAACCCACTACACACCTTCTTTCTGGTTTCCAGTGGTGTAACGCCACCATGCTTTGTAGAATTTGTGTATGTGTAGAGTTTTTTGTTGTTGTTGTTGTAATGCATGTGTTGTAAATGTGTTTTAGGGGTTGCTTTACGTCCTGAGGTGTGCATTCTGTCAGCATCTCGACCTTGCAGCATTTTTTTGTTCATTTTTTTTTTGTTGAACTCCTCACTTTTCCAACCTCTGCATTTAGCATTTATCGGCTTCCTCGCGTCCTGAACTGTCAACATGTCTCCAAGCGTTTCTTCAACTACACTCAATGTGTTCAATCCAGGAGAGTTGTTTCATGCACATAAGGTTGTCGCACTGAACATGTACATCAGCAGAACACCGTAGCAATAGGATAATCAGTTTTCCATTACATCATCATTATTACTAGTATTAAGCAGAGTACAAAAAGTAGTAATTTGGTTATGAAAGTACACTATGCTAGGAATGGATATTAATACCTTGAACATTCCACGTTGAGACCCATCCAATAGCCACTCCACGTCATTGTACCACACTGTGTCGACAGGCTTACAAACATTTGACTGGTCACATCCCGAGAAGACAGAAAGTAACTGAATAGTTCCTCAGGAGGTATTTAAAATTGGACTATAATATCATCCCCACTACTTTTAGAAAGCATGTCAGCATAATTGGTTTTGTACCATTCCAAACCAACATTGAATCATACCAAATCGGTATAAAAAGGCACAATTGCATATTTTGCATTCACTCTACAGTTTAGTTTTTTGGACATTTTTCTTTTTTTTTACAGAAGCACTCTAAATATACTAAGTTGCACCAGGAAAATATAAAAGAAAAAAAAAAACGAATAAAATACATAATGATCATCATTTCCAAGGATCTGATTGTTATTGTATATCAAATACAACAACAAAAAAAGAGAGGGAAAAATGAAACGTAAATGCCATGCCGGTAGGAAGTTGCGAATCGTCTCACTGTATTATGTACGTCAGACTTTTCCAGGTGATGACGCAGGATAGGGTAGCACTACTTCAACTGAATCTATGTTATCACTGTGGGGTTTACGGTAGGGTTTACGGTAGAGTTTACGGTAGGGTTTACGGTAGGGTTTACTGTTCAATGGAATTGGGGAACGCTGTGAAAATGTGTCTGAAAGGAACAAAACCAAACCAACAATCAACAAAATATGATGGAACATGAAAGAAATATGCTAAATAAACATACATTTCTTCCTCCTCAAACCGATATACTTATTAATCGTACTACATGGCTAATGTCTGTTAGGTATAACAAAAGCAAGCAACAAGATGGACCTTCATGTTCACAGGTTAAGGATTTTTTTTTTTTACATTTTTCTTTGACATTTTTTTCTCCTCATTAAGTGAAGTAAATTCCCTTTAAACATGCAGTAAAAAGTACATATTTATGTATACAGTTTATAAGCATAGGAGCGCTTCTTCGAACGACAAGTAGTACTTACAGACTACAGATTGGTGGACTGCCAAATAGCAGTTGTTTTGAACCAAAGGGTTAGCTAACATATACAAGGGTTTCCATTGCATCTGATAGGAATTTTTCTCAGTTATGGCGTCAAGACCTTGTGCCTACTTACAGTACCGGCAGAAAAACACAACTTGCGATGGGTAATGGAGGCACAATATCTTCATATTGTGTGTGTGTGTGTGTGTGTGCATATGTTTGAGTCAGTCCAAACCACAACAGATATTCTCCTACATGTTGCGCCCTTGTTCATTTCAACCTATACTCACACTGTACATTTACACGTATGTATTTAAAGCAACATAACTACCGAAAGCTATTTCTATGTGGTATTGTAGTTACTCTCTGGTAGATGATGAATCCATATGCCAGTTTGTATTCCTTATGTTTTGGTTTCTCGCTCATACTAACTTGTAAAGGTACAATGTTAAACCATTGTATTTCCACACACCTTTTTTGTGACTGTACATCAGTAGGTATTTTTGATTGTACTTCATTGAGCAGATTCTTACATTCTTGCTCAAATGATGTCTGTTTGTGTCAATATGAAAATGTACTTCCGCCATTAGTGACATCTCCATTTATGGGAAGGTGGACATGGACTTAGTTAGAGTGTACTATGCTTACTATTATACGATAGATAGTGTGTTCGTGTCAGTGGTGTGTACCATATGGCATGTGCTGTTTAATCTATCACACACGCTAACACAAAATAAATGTCACGGCAAAACCTTTTCTGGACCAGCTCAACCTACCCTGTCGTGTTTACTTTTACATACCCAGCACTTCCCTCAACTAACTCACCTAAAGTGTAACCATGACATGTTAGCTGTGTGTGTTGATTTGTGTCTGCTTGTCTGTGTGGGCAAGAGAAACCATAATCAGCTTTATAACTTTCATCTGAATAGGAATCAATATTTTCCGGGGGGTGATACAGTATGCACAACCACGTACACATATTACGCAATTCAAGCAAAGAACGACAACCAGTTCAGATCTAGACAGAAAATAAGATCTGGAAGGACGGTTTAGTCTTCAACTCTCAGGCCATCCAAAGACAGAGAAAGAGAGACAGAGAAAGGTAGAGAGACAAGTGAGCTTTAAAGGTCAAAGGGTCTGAATCGATGTATATGTACAATGTACACTTGTGTTAGTGTCTATGAGAGAGACAAAGTGAGCATACTCGTAAATAAGCATACTTGGACATCAGTTCATCATACATTGTGTGTGTCATGGACTCCTAGGACATTGCCAACCGTATTGACTCCGTTTGTCAATGATATTCTGCCACGAATGAGGCGATACACACCGTCTTATCCACAGGACAGAAAGTTAAAGCTTAGTCTTTCCCAAATGTTATGATCTATGATGCCATGCTAGTAGCTTTCACAGTCTGTTGTTGTTTGGTTGTGTTTTTGGAGGAACGCAACTTTATGTCACAAGCTGTTGAAATGACGGGATCAAGAGTGGGTAGCACGGGGGGGGGGGGGGGGMRAWMACACGTGACATGTGTTACGTGACACGTTACTGAATGTATATGACATTTGCATCAGGGTAGGAGTGTCACTAAGTCCCCAAAAGGCATGACATCGGTCCTCTGTCACACGTTTCATTGTCACACTCAAGTTATAGAAAAAGATGGGGGAAAAAATGAAGGTCCTCTTTTTGTACATTACAGTCTTTGGGAGGCGGGGTCAGGGAGAGATAATGCATGCATGTTTTATGGAAATGAGTTGGTAATTGTACAGTGGTGATCATCAGGCAGCAGTAATGTTCCCATTGGCCCGACTCGCCGGCCGGCAGCAGTTATCCAATGTCTCGCTTCAAGTCCCACCAATAGCCCCATCCTCCTCTTCCTCTTGCAAGATAAGGTCAGAATCTGAATTTCAAAAAGGGATTATTTTTGTATCCACGTTGATTTTAGCATTGTTTCAGGTTGTTGTTTTTGATGTTTGTTGTTGTCTTGGAGAAGGGTTATCCTTGGACCTTTCCTGCTCAGTTAAGGTCGGTCTGGTACAGTAAAAAGTGTCTTCAGTTGTTGTTGTCGTGGTTGCCTACTATAGTTGTTGTTGTTTGTTGCTAGAACCATGCGTACCGTGGCGCTAGCTCCACCGCCCCCCTCACAGGTAGACCTCCCGGCGGGTGAGCGTGCCACAGGATGAGGGTTTGTATTCCCCGGTGGGGGCCAGGGGGATCTCCTCGATGGGGTGACCCACCACCACCCCCTCCTCGACCCCCGGCGGGCTGAAGCTGGGCGAGCCGAAAGCTTCGTAGGAGGACGAGGAGGAGGCCATCTTCTTATTGAGCAAGTTGCGGTTGCGGTCGTTTCCCAGCATCACGTGAGAGGAGGGGTCTCCGTTGGCCATGGCGACCAGGGCTTCCTGGCTGCCAGGATGCTGCTGTTGTTGCTGCTCGGGAGGGTTGCTACCGCTACCGCCACTGGTCATGAAGGTGGAAAGCTTTGGTTGTTGGGTGGTGGTCGTCTTGGGCCGTCGCTCGGGCGACGTGCGCACAGGCATCCAGCAGGAGTCCGAGTGGCCGTACTCGTCGCATTCCCGAGTGCACTTGCCTGTCATGGCTACGTCAGGCAAGGTCCGGGTGTCTGGAGGGAAGAGAAGGAAAAATAGAGAAGGTTCGTTAGTGAAAGTGTTCTGTTTCCCCAAAGTGGGACTAATATATAATGAATAGAAAAGCTGAGTCTTTCACACTAACAATTCCTACCACTTTGTTGAGGGTTGTGGTCGCAAGAAATGTGTTAACAGGAAGTTTATTTTTCTTCCATTAGCTGCGTGAGTCTGTACATTTTCTCAGAAATGGTGTTATCACATCTCAATGTTTTTTATCTTTGGAATTGTATCACTGACAGATGTATTCAGATTGAATTGCTAAAATAGATTTTGCTTTCATGCAGAACACATACCACATGACCAAAACATACAAAAAAATACACGTCAAAAAAATAAACACCGAACACCGACAACACCTCAAACTGAAATAAAAGTGACGTGAACCGTAGCTGAAATAATGTAAGACTTCAAAATGTGGCGTTTGGCAAATTGTGTTGTGCTCCTCGACCATTGTCTAATGACATGCTATCTACTCTGTATGTGTGAGTAGACGTACACTGCTGTACTGTACGTCAGGATGTGATGTACTGTACGAGAGAGACTGTGATATCAAGCTCTATATAAGCCAAAGTTTTTTCTAGAGACACACGTAGTCACCTTCTGAACCAAGTAGTCTGCTAGTCAATCACCTAGTCTCCTCTAAAATCCTCCACTAAGGACCTTAACCAATTAACCAATTACCAGCCAGATAAAGGAAAGCTAAGATTAACTACAGTGCATGTTCCTTGTTTTGAAAGAAGCGTTGTATGTATTTAAACACAACACTAAAAACTAGCACTGCAACTAATGTACAAGACGCACCATCAATAGGGTTACTACTTCCTGCTGGCAACCGCTGGTCACCATAACTGTAGTATTATTACTTCGTTTTTGTTGTTTTTTGCGCATAAAAATACAGATCAATCAATTCACAGATAAGATGTCTATGATAACTATGTCTCTCATGTGTCAAAACATATATACCGCACAAGCTCAGTTAAAAAGCTATAAGTTAAAAGCTAGATGTTCAAAGTTACCAGCGCCAGCGTGACATCCACTGAGGTTACCAAACTTTAGGAACACCTTGCTAATATTGAGTTGCACCGCATTCTGCCCTCAGAACAGCCTCAATCCGTCGGGACATGGACTCTACAAGGTGTCGAAAGCGTTCCACAGGGATGCTGGTCCATGTTAACTCCAATACTTCCTACAGTTGTGTCAAGTTGGCTGGATGTCGTTTGGGTGGTTGACTATTCTTGACACAAACCGCTGTACCTGGCACCTACTACCATATCCCGTTCAAAGTCACTTGCATCCTTTGTCTTGCCCATTTACCCTCTGAATGGCAGACATACATCATCCATGTCTCAATTGTTTCAAGGCTAAAAAATCCTTCTTTAACCCATCTCCTCCCCTTCATCTACACTGATTGAAGTGGACTTAACAAGTGACATCAATAAGGGATCTTAACTTTCAACCTGGTCAGTCCATGTCATGAAAAGAGCAAAATGTTTTGTACACTCAGTATAGATGCCATGTTAGATGAGTCTGCCAATGGCTAGACAGATGTGATGTATGAGCAGGAGAGGTGAAGTGCAAACCTAGAAAGATGTGATGTATGAGCAGGAGAGGTGAAGTGCAAACCTAGAAAGCATGCTGCCCTGGCTTTAGAAAATGTTACCCATGGCTTACTTTTAATGCTCTTTATCTCCTGTAAAAGAAGAATAGAATAGAATCACTGGTTGTGCTTGGCATTGCAGGTATTTTGAAAATAATATACGGTATGAGAAATTCTCCACTGCATTGAATTAGACTGCAATTCAATATATAACAAGGTATCAATGAAACTAATCAAAGATATGTGTAGAAACATGTCTAGTTTGGACTGGAGAAAAACATGCTCCAAGACAAGACTGGTTAGAGATTAGGGCTGCAAAGGGAGCGTAATTTACTGGAAACTTTGAAGTTTACCAGTAAACTACTAGAATTGTTGTTTCTTTCAAGGATTGCAGGTACCTTGGTAGTTCGAGAGTTGGGCCAGTTACAGAAAGGTTGTTGGATCGAATCCCAGAGCTGACAAGGTAAAAATATGTCATTCTGCCCTCGAACAAGGTAGTTAACCCACTGTTCCCCAGTAGGCTGTCATTATAAATAAGAATTTGTTCTTAACTGACTTGCCTAGTTAAATATACAAAATATATCACAAGACATCTAGTGGCCCTTTTGGGTACTTCAGATTATAAGTGTCTGTAATTTTAAATATAATTTACATTTTCCAAATAAAAAATCAAACGACAAAGCTGTAAAACATTATCCTAAAAATAATACTAGATATGAATACTTTAAAAAAAAACGTCATTCAAGTATAAACTACCAAAGTTACGATAGATTTTCTGTTAATTACCAAAACTACTGAAGATTCCAGTAACTTTGGTAAATTACCAGTATCTTTGCAACCCTAACAGAGATAGACAAAAGATAGAGAGGGAGAGAGCATGAGAGCAATACAGTTCTGTTGACTGGTAAGATTCTGATTTACATTTACATTTTCAAAGCTACATCCCAAATCAAATGCATCCCGAGTGCCATTCCGCTGTTCTGTTTCCGTGAGTCCCTTGCCCATTCACCACAGAAATACACACCTACAAATCACCTCAATAAATCTATGCAGCCATGGGTCATTACAAATCCATATGCAGTCAGTGAGAAGAGGGTATATGTAAGTGTATGTAAGCCTAGACAATATTTGAACACATATTCAAGAGATTTGGTGGATTTTCCATGGCATTTGTGACCCGGAAAAAATATATAAATTTCAGACTAAAAAAATGCACGAAACAAAGAGAATGAAGTCATGGCAACCGCAGTTGATTGTTAACATGCCAAGCGATCACAGGGAAATGGTAACAGATGTAGAATGGATGGAGGAAGGCAAAGAAGAAGAAAGAAATAAAGAAAGAGACATCTCCTTTTCTCTCCAAAGTGGCTCTTGATGGTTGAGCATTCAAGTAGATACAATCAGAGATCAAATATCTGTCTGAGCAAAGAGCCACCTTTCCTTTTATGAATCGCCTTGATTGGCTCTTGCATCTCAGCCTGGCTTACAACTGAGCCATCAAGGTTCTAGTCTTGAGCTGCTACTACCCACAAAGCACTGCGACAGCGGCTCTCCCGGATTTGCCCCGGCCTCATCTGATCACCAGACTATTCGCCCCCAATCATACTCTCAGCACCTCGGAGAGAAAGGAGAGGGGTGAGGAAGCCCTCTCGCCTTGCTCAGTCCAACCTGCAGCTAGCATCTCCACTGCCTGAAGTGAGAGAGGTGGGCCTCCACACAGGGCTGCCTTCTACATGAGCATTGCTACGGTCCTCAGTCATCTCAGAGGAAAGAGTGTATTACATTACACCATCTACAGTGATGTTTCTCACAGGGAAAACAGCTGGCTAGTGCGCTAATATCAACAGCTTCAGGTGCTTCAGTCTCTATAAAGATTTAGAGACTAAGATTATGATGACTCTATTGGTCAATTGCGCACAAGGTCCAATTGAAATGTGACTTCCGCTTCTAATCCAAACCTTCTGAAAGACACACATACATATACATCTGTTGTTGTTGTGGGGGGGGGGGGGTGGGGGGGTTAAATTGGGGCAGCAGGTAGCCTAGTGGTTAGAGCGTTGGGCAGTACCCAAAAGTGTTGCTGGATCGATCCCGAACTGACAAGGTAAGAATCTGTCGTTCTGTCCCTGAACAAGGAAGTTAACCCACTGTTCCCGGTAGGCCCGTCATTGTATATACGAATTTGTTCTCAACTGACTTGTCTAGTTTAATAAAGGTTTATAAAAAAAAGTGCCTCTGTCAGATTACTGCTGTTGTGGTGACAACCTTTTTCCAACACGCTTGTATTTCACTGGCATCACTCAAAATACAACAACTATGATAAAAGTACAAGATGGGATGATTAGTATACTGTATACTGTAATATAATAAAGTACAAATATGGATATTTGTGAAGAAAGAGTGTTTTGGGTAAGAGCAGAGATAAGCTCATGTCTCAGTAGCAGCACGGTCCATTGACTCCGGGCCCAGCTAATATGAAGAGGTTTCCACACTGTGATAATGAATTAGGCGCAAGCAGAGAGAAGTAAGAGCAGAGACAGAGAGAGAGAGAGAGAAGAGAGAGAGAGAGAAGAGAGAGAGAGAGAGAGCAGAGAGAGAGAGGAGAGAGAGAGAGAGAGAGAGAGAGAGAGAGAGCAGGAGTAGAGAGAGAGAGAGAGAGAAGAGAGAGAGAGATGAGAGAGAGAGAGAGAGGAGAAGAGAGAGAGAGAGAGAGAGAGAGAGAGAGAGAGAGCGCAGGAGAGAAACGTCAGAGAGAGAAAGAGGCAGAGAGAGAGAGAGAGAAGAGAGAGAGAGAGAGAGAGAGAGAGAGAGAGAGAGAGAGAGAGAGAGAGAGAGAGAGAGAGAGCTCCTCTATGTAGTAAAGGACCATTTCCTTCTCCCTGTCCTCGTGCCACCATTTTGAAAGCCCCTAGGGACAGGGCTGTCCATCGACATGCCTGTATTAAAAACACTTAAATGATACTAGTCGTCGGGAGCCAAAATCATCAAAAAAGCACTTAAAACAATGTGATCAAAATTTCTTAAACAGGATTTTTTTATTTCACCTTTTTCTTTTATCTTATTAGTGACTGCAGAGGATGTGTGTGGCGCTACATTTGGTGTGGCCCTCCCAGTTACAAAAAAAAAGTCTAATTGGATTTTTAATTTAAAGTTTATCTTTTTTATTTAAGAAAAACATTTCCCTGTTGGGGTTTAATTGTATTTATAATCACATTGTGCTCGGGAACATTTATTTTTAGACAAAGGTCATTGGAAGGGTAAGGTTGGTACAGCATGAGAGTGAATGAGTCAGCCTTTTAGAGAGAAGAAATTGTAACATCCTACTCAGGAAGAAGGCCATATTGTTGGGCACGGGGACAAAATGATGGTACTGCACAACACAACAGTCCTAATTTAAGTCTACGCAATTCATGAACAACTGTCTATAAGAAGGAAGTAGGAAGAGCGTTTCTCTACACAACATTCAGTAAGTGTATAAAGAGCAGGGTGGTCTTTGTCCTGACGTCTACTCCCATAAAAACAAAACATCTGGGTCACTTTCCACGGTCAAAGCATCGCCATAACCTCAGAGCTCCAGAACGCCATAAAAAATGGCAGCTGCAAGGTTTCTACCCCAGGGCAGGGGAGTCCACAGTGGAATAGAGAACAGTGGCTGTGCTTGCCAAGGGCCCAGCTAGCTAACCACTGTCACTCTAACACAAGGGGCTTTCGGCCAAGTGGGTTTGTACATAATGTACCCAGCACTCAGTCCCTTTCAATGGACTCAAAAGACGCGTCCACTTCGCAAGGTATAGAATGGTGGACGGGTGGGGGAGGATCTGAGAAGGGAAAATATATCTTCTTTTCTTTGAGGTAATTACACATGGACGAAAGTCAATGTTGCCACCGTGAAGGCTACCTGCTGCTACATCGCTGGTGGGAAGATATTTCTGTCTTAAAGCTACTGGACTACTGAGAGCAGTGGCTGCACTGAGCCGGACTTTACTGCACGTCTGTAACAGCCGATGGTTAAAGTCTTTATTTGCAAAGGCAGAATAGCGTTTAGATATGGGGAATTACAGTGGACGACTGAGATGTATGAAATTGAGGGATATATGGTGTGTGTGTGTGTGTGTGTGGTTTGGGTTGTGTGTGGTGTGTGTGTGTGTGGTGTGTGTGTGTGTGGTGTGTGTGTGTGTGTGTGTGTGTGTGTGTGTGTGTGTGTGTGTGTGTGTGTGTGTGTGTGTGTTGTGTCTAGAATTGATTTGGAGAGTGCCCCTGCCAGCTTGTGTGGGGTGTTTTAGTGGTGTGCTTACATCAGTTGTGTGTTGTATTTATGTCAACACAGCACGTCTGTTTGTACATGAGTGGTATGTCTTGCGGCTCCTTCTCTCACATCAACATTCCATCCGCATCATCAAGTCAGACTCTTCCATTCCCCACGCCAGTCGATTCAACTAAAACTCTCCATCCCCAGGCAGTCCAGTATCAGGCGTCCAGTGAGCTTGCGCTACAGAAACAGATTCAGGCGTCCTGCCTTTTGCCCTGCGTTTTCCAGTTGGGAGCCTCGGCCAAAACGGTGGGGCCAAAGAGCGAATGAACGGAGACAGAGAGAGAGTGGGAGTGAGTGAATGAGCAGCGCAGATGCACTAGCCCTCTATGCCCTGTCTGTAGCTAGCTGGACACTGTGGATGGCTGGACAGCAGATAGGGGTCAGTATGGCTGGGACAGAAAGAAAGAGAGAAAGAGATGTGGAGGAGAGAGAGCGAGCGAGAAAGAAATAGAGAGAGAAAGAGAGAAAGAGAAAGAGAAAGAGAGAGAGAGACGTGGAGGCAGACTGCAGGCTGGGGTGGGTGGGGTCTCTCCATACAATGGACACAGTGTTTCACAGCCTCTATGTCTCTTCAGTCACGTCTTTCTTCTACAAAATTCAATCTGAAACCCTCATCATATTCCCCTAGTTAAGCGTCTAAAAACACTCACTCCTAAAATGTCATTAAAGCCTGCAAGGCCTTTCACATACTTTAATTTACCCAAATAAAACCATTATTGCTGAGAACAAAGGATTAATTGTTTATCCGTCTACAAAATAGTGTCACCACCGACAAAGCTTGACAATAAGAGCGTACAGTGATGGGTGTCATATGGACTACTTCACCCAGCTGAAAAGATTAATCCTGCAAAACAAAAATACATTTAGGGTGAAAAATAGGAGGGGAGAGAAGAGAGAGGACAGAGACACAGAGAGAGACAGAGACACAGAGAGGGAGACAGAGACAGAGACACAGAGAGAGACAGAGACACAAGAGAGACAGAGACGAGTGACAGAGAGGAAGAGACAGGACAGAGAGGAGAGAGAGAGACAGAGAGGAAGAGAGAGACACAGAGAGAGACAGAGACAGAGAGAGACAGAGACACAGAGAGAGACAGAGACACAGAGAGAAAGAGACAGGAGACACAGAGAGAGACAGAGACACAGGAGAAGAGACCAGAGACACAAGAGACACAGAGAGACACAGAGAGAGACAGAGACAACAGAGAGACACAGAGAGACACAGAGAGCCACAGAGAAGACACAGAGAGAAAACAGAGACAGAGACAGAGACAGAGACAGAGACAGAGACAGATCAAGAGACAGAGACACAGGCAGGCAGGCAGGCAGACAGACAGACAGACAGACAGACAGACAGACAGACAGGACAGACAGACAGACAGACAGACAGACAGGACAGGAACAGACAGACAGACAGAAACAGACAGACAGACAGACAGACAGACAGACAGACAGACAGACAGACAGACAGACAGACAGACAGACGAAGACAGACAGTTGGAAGGAATAGTATGAGAGAGAACAAGTGAGAGATTGGAGTAAAAACATCTAAATAAAGGGTAATAGAATGAGCACTATCATTTACTATGCAGTCACTCTGTCCTATTCTCCCTTTCTCTCCACTAACAGCTTTCATTTAATTAGGTGGAACTCAGCCTGGGTATGAGAACTAATTAGCGGCCTGTGATCTTCTGCCTCTCAGGCTGATCTGACTCTCAGTCTTACTGGGAGGCTCCTGCAGCAAACCCCACCGCTGAGAGTTTGCTCTCACCATCAAACGAATTCTACTAGTGCTATATATTCACACAAGTACACAATTAATAACTAGTGCTATATGATTCACACAGTACACAATTAATACTAGTGCTATATGATTTCACACAGTACACAATATAATACTATGCTATTGATTCACACTAGTACAACAATTAATACTAGTGCTATGATTCACACAGTACACAATTAATACTAGTGCTATATGATTCACACAGTACACAATTAATACTAGTGCTATCTGATTCACACAGTACACAAAACTATTTACTAGTGCTATATGATTCACACAGTACACAATTAATACTAGTGCTATCTGATTCACACAGTTCACAACTAATACTAGTGCTATTTATGATTCACACAGTACACAATTAATACTAGTGCTATATGATTCACACAGTTCACAACTAATACTAGTGCTATATGATTCACACAGTTCACAACTAATACTAGTGCTATATGATCACCACAGTTCACAACTAATACTAGTGCTATATGATTCACACAGACACAATTAATACTAGTTGCTATATGATTCACACAGTTCACAACTATACTAGTGCTATATATGTTCACACAGTTCACAATTAATACTCGTGCTCTCTGATTCACACAGTTCACAATTAATACTAGTGCTATATGATTCACAACAGTCAACAATTAATACTAGTGCTATATGATTCACACAGTACACAATTAATACTAGTGCTATATGATTCACACAGTTCACAATTAATACTAGTGCTAATCTGATTCACACAGTTCACAACATTACTAGTGCTATATGAATCACACAGTACACAAACTAATACTAGTGCTATATGATTCACACAGTACACAATTATACTAGTGCTATATGATTCACACAGTTCACAATTAATACTAGTGCTATCTGATTCACACAGTTCACAATTAATACTAGTGCTATATGATTCACACAGTTCACAACTAATACTAGTGCTATATGATTCACACAGTTCACAATTAATACTAGTGCTATCTGATTCACACAGTTCACAATTAATACTAGTGCTATCTGATTCACACAAGTTCACAATTATTACTGGTGCTATGATTCACACAATTCACAACTAATACTAGTGCTATCTGATCACACAGTTCACCAATTAATACTAGTGCATATGATTCACACAGTACACAATTAATACTAGTGCTAATATGATTCACACAGTTCACAATTAAACTAGTGCTATCTGATTCACACTAGTACACAATTAATACTTTGTGCTATTATGATTCACACAGTTCACAATTAATACTAGTGCTATATGATTCACACAGTTCACAACTAATACTAGTGCTATATGATTCACAGACTAAAGGCGGTGTAAAAATGGGCATGCTGAAGAGAAAGGAGGGAGGGAGGAAAAAAGGACAGATGGAAGGGAGGAAGGAAGGAAACAAGGGAAGAAGGAAGGAGAAGAAAATGAGAGGAAAAAAAGAGAGGTGAAGAGAGAGTCAAAGGGAGGTGTTGAATAATGACAGGGAACACAGACAGAAAAATAAGCGCATGGTAAAGGGGATATTTGTCTTTCTCTGCTAAGCTGTTTCCAGACAATTAAGGAAGGATGAAAAAGAGAGAGAGATCTGTGGGAAGAAAATGAAAGGGAGGCCTGGAGAGCCCTGACCTTTTGCAGATGAGACGCGGTGGGTAATGTTCGCAACATAATTAATTGTTGGTATTAATTAACACACACCACGCACGTTGGCAGAGGTGTTTGAGTGCCACTGTGTGAACCGAGGACAGTACAGTCCTACAAATCACCTTTAAATCCTAGCTTTCTCCCGAGTGGAGAAGCGGTCTAAGGTACTGCATCACAGTGCTGAGCCACCACTACAACCTGGTGTTAGATCCCAGTCTGTGTCACAGCTGACTGTGACCGGGAGCCCCATAGGGCGGCGCACAATTGGCCCAGCGCCGTCCGAGTTAGGGGAGGGTTTGGCCGGGGGGCTTTCCTTGGCTCATTGCGCTCTAGCGACTTCCTGTGGTGGGCCAGGCGTCTACAAGCTTCGGTCATCAGTCAACAGGTGTTTCCTCCGACACACTGGTGCGGCTGGCTTCCGGGTTAAGCGAGCGGTGTGTTAAGAAGCAGCGTGGCTTGGTGGGTCCTGTTGACCTTCGCCTCTCCTGAGCCCCGTTAGGGAGTTGAAGCGATCGTAACTACCAACTGGATATCACAAAATTGGGGAGAATAAAAATATCTCCCTAGCTCATACATTGACACTGGATTCTACAAAGCTATTAGCTACTGATTGGATTCCAAGATGGCCACCAGCTGCATGACCCTGATTGGTTATATACACAATTTTGAATCCCAATATTAAATCCAAAATGGAAAATAGATTGTGATTTCTGAATATTATAAATTGACAACTGAGGGATTCCGCAACCCTATGATGACTCTATATGAGCTACTTATAGGCTCATGCATTTCTAATTTCCATTGTCTTTTAGATCATGTCTTAGGCCTATACATGGAGCCAATAGACTAGCTCCAGCAATGCTTCAGTCAGGCCTATATGGCTGGATTTTATTTTTCTCTTTCAGCACGTTGGCAATACAGTATCTGGTATAATGAGTGTACTGACAGACTACTCCAGACGTGATTCATTGAAGAGAGATTAACTAGCATAATTTCATTCTAGTGACAATCTCACAGCCAATTACCAAATATGGCTCTCTCTACTTCTCAGGCAACTCTCTCTCTCTCTCGTTCTCTACCTAATCAGTAAGCTAGGCAGGTTGGAAACGAGACCCCATAAATTCAGCGTTGACCCTCCTCCTCATGCTCCTCCATTCATTTCTCGTATCACAGCCACAAGCCCAGCACACACACACGCGCACGCACGCACGCACGCACGCATACACACACCAAGCATGTGCGCGCACCTACACACACATCATTAAAATGATGCCATAAGCTAACTAAGCACATCATTAGGATTAGTAGCTAAATAATATCCTACACCACAGATGGATATATTGAACAGGCCTATACCTGCCACAGTGACCACAATACAGCAAACTACCTCTAACACACTACTCTAGAAACACAATACAACTACCTCAACACACTACTCTAGAAACCACAATACAACTACCTCAACACACTACTTCTAAACCACAATACAACTACCTCAACACCACTACTCTAGAAACCACAATACAACTACCTCAACACACTACTCTAGAAACCACAATACAGCAACTACCTCAACACACTACTCTAGAAACCACAATACAACTACCTCAACACACTACTCTAGAAACCCACAATACACAACTACCTCAACACACTACTCTAGAAACCACATACAACTACCTCAACACACTACTCTAGAAACCACAATACAACAACTACCTCAACCCACTACTCTAGAAAACCACAATACAACTACCTCAACACACTACTCTAGAAACAACAATACAAACAACTACCTCAACCACTACTCTAGAAACCACAATACAACAACTACCTCAACACACTACTCTAGAAACCACAATACTACTACCTCAACACACTACCTCTATAGAAACCACAATACAACACTACCTCAACACACTACTCTAGAAACCACAATACACTACTCAACACACTACTCTAGAAACCACAATACAACAACTACCTCAACACACTACTCTAGAAACCACAATACTACTACCTCAACACACTACTCTAGAAACCACAATACAGCAACTACCTCAACACACTACTCTAGAAACCACAATACAACAACTACCTCAACACGCTACTCTAGAAACCACAATACTACTACCTCAACACGGTACTCTAGATGGATCTATACTACCCACTCTAGAATTAATGTGAACTAAATTAATCAAGCTGAATGTTCCTGCAACACTACCACTCTAAACGTACACAGCATATCTCAACAAACTATGCCGAATGACACTAGGCCAGTACCATAGCATAGGCTATTTTAAAGTATGATTGAACTCAACATTATCATATTGCTTTTATATTTTGTTTACAATTGATCACATTCTCCTTGTTGTGGCATACAAAATACTTAAAAATAAAAAAAAACGCAAACCTAGAGATGAAGTGTTCTGGTAGGGCGTAGATGCTGCCCTGGTGGGAACTGATAAAACAAAGCTAGTTTATTTTTCAACCAAACACACAGCTCTGCCTTCACAGTCCACAGCAATACCACACTTACCAGTGCATGCAGTGTTTTATCATGACACAATGCCAGGCATACACAGAAAGAAACAAGACAGGCACAGTAGCATTGCAAATACATTTCAATACATCTCAATGGGAAATGGGAGACGGCGGGTGTGCAGAAAATGGTAGGGCTTGAGCATTTACTGTGAGTCGTGAAATTGTGTTTTTTTGTTGTTGTTGTTGTTAATTCGCTAAATTCTCTTCCTCCAGGCTTGTAGAAGGAAGTCTCATTGCCCATTTCAACTGTCGTTCTTTATCACACACTCCCAGGACCGCCAACACAATGGCCTATTTTACACCATCAAATGCTTATTTGTCAAAATATAATTTCAATGAAATCCCCCCCCTTCAAACCTGCCTGAGTCTTTCGCTTTGCCTCTCTTTTAACCAACTGGAATAATAAATTAAAACATGTACATTGCTGTGCTTGTACAGACAGAGAGAAGAATCTCATTATTTGCATCACACAGAAACCAGTTGATTATGGGGATTCAAAAGATGTCAAATGCACATTTCCTTGGGAATCTCACAGATGTATTTCCATCCCAGAAGAGTTCAAATGTGCTAGGTACAAACACTGGTTCATTTCAACCACATGTACTACCCAGAGAGGGTTACAAAACACTGGCATTACTAAGTAATGGCATACTGCTTGGCAAAGGCAACCTTAACGATAGCCTCGGAATTGCATCAGAATTTCATTATTGTGTACTGCTTACTATGCAAATATGTGTGAGTGGCCTACATATTGCAAGTCACATTGCATTTACAGTACAACGGACACACACTGTATTGTACCAAAAGCTATTTCTTCTGGTAACAGGCATACACACAAGAGACCTGCTCCTTCCGGACCAGTTCTGTGTCAGTAACTACTACACAAAGCAATGCAAACTAGTCAAGTAGCATGTAGCACCTACAGCAGCCAGTTCCAACAGGAGGTCAGTCAAGTCACTCAATGAAAAAACACTTTGCCACAAGGGTGCTGAGGAGTAAATATATTTTTATAATAAATGTATTATTAATGCTCAATCTAATTGGGTGGGCCTGGCAGGGTCTGGCTCGGGTAGGCCTGTGTCCACCCAGGCCTACGCCCCTGGCTATCTGTAGCCTATCTAGCATTGTGCATCATGGCTTAATGCAGGGTCAGCCATGAGGTAGTGAGGTGTAATTAAGTTGACCCTAAGGGGGGGATAGAAAGACAGACAGCAGACACACTAACACCACGAGGCCTTACTGCCCCACTCTGCACCCAAATAGAGCTTAAAGCTCAAATAGAACTGAAGCCAAGTTATTCAGGTACATTTTTCCGGGGGGCGATATGCCCAGAAGTCAGACCGCGCAGGTGGCTATTGCTCTCAACTACAACCTCATCAAAATATGCCTGAACACGGAAAGCCTTGACTTGGATTAGGAAATAACTCAGTTTTTGTCAGCTTCTGCAAAGGTACAAAATTCTAAATTGGTCTTTTGTGCACAAAATGTATAGTAAAAGCAGTAAGATTTAGAGACAAAATATTCAGACTCCTTGACTTTTTCCACATGATGTTACGTTACAGCCTAAAATGTATTAAATAGTGTTCTCATCAATTTACACACAATACCCCATAATTCATTTTTGCTAATTTATTACAAATAAACTGAAATATCACATTTACATAAGTATTCAGACCCTTTACTCAGTACTTTGTTGAAGCACCTTTGGTAGTGGTTACAGCCTCGAATCTTCTTGGGTATGACGGTACAAGCTTGGCAAACCTGTATTTGGGAAAAGTCTCCCATTTTTCTCTGCAGATCTTCTCAAGCTCTGTCAGGTTGGATGGGGAGCATTGGTGCACAGCTATTTTCATGTCTCTCCAGAGATGTTTGATCAAGTTCAAGTCCGGGCTCTGGCTGGGCCACTCAAGGACATTCAGAGACTTGTCCCGAAGCCACTCCTGCATTGTCTTGGCTGTGTGCTTAGGGTCGTTGTCCTATTGGAAGGTGAACCTTCACCCCAGTCTGATGTCCTGAGCGCTCTGGAGCAGATTTTCATCAAGGATCTCTCTGTACTCTGCTCCGTTCATCTTTTATTCCATCCTGACTAGTTTCAGTCCCTGCTGCTGTAAAACATCCCCACAGCATGATGCTGCCACCATCATGCTTCACTATAGGGATGGTGCCAGGATTCCTCCAGACGTGACGCTTGACATTCAGGCCAAAGAGTTTCATAAGAGCAGAGCATCTTGTTTCTCATGGTCTGGCGGGGTGTCACATGCCTTTTACTGAGGAGTGGCTTCCGTCTGGCCACTCTACCATAAAGGCCTGATTGGTGGAGTGGTGCAGAGATGGTTGTTCTTCTGGAAGATTCTCCCATCTCCACAGAGGAATGGGCATCCAGCATTAGGAAGAGTCTTGGTGTGTCCAAACTTCTTCCATTTAAGAATGATGGAGGCCACTGTGTTCTTGGAGACCTTCAATGCTGCAGACATTTTTTGGTACACTTCTCCAGATCTGTTCCTCGACACAGTCCTGTCTTACAGCTCTACGGACAATTCCTTCGACCTCATGACCTGGTTTTGCTATGACATGCACTGTCAACTGTGAGACCTTATATAGACAGGTGTGTGTCTTTCCAAATCATGTCCAATCAATTGAATTTACCACAGGTGGACTCCAATCAAGTTGTAGAAACATCTCAATGATGATCAATGGAAACAGGATACACCTGAACTCAATTTCTAGTATCATAGCAAAGGTATTTCAGTGTAGTTTTTTTTTTTTATACATTTGCAAAAATCTATAAAAACCTGTTTTCGCTTTGTCGTTATGGGGTATTGTGTGTAGATTGCTGAGGAAGTTTTTAAAATGTATTTTTATACATTTTAGAATAAGGCTGTAACGTAACAAAATGTGGAAAAAGTCAAGGGGTCTGAATTCTTTCCGAAGGCGACGGTATGTCTGCTATTGTTGCGAGAGTTCAGAAAGATGCAAACGATGATTAATTCAAACAATTTTCGAGGCCAGATCAGTGAAACATCCTTGTGTTCCAAGAACAGTGAGTACCTTACCATCGACCAAGACAATATGTAAGAACAGTGAGTACTGTACCATTGATAAACCCTACAATTTACCATGACATCCTAATAGCCTCACCCAACACATAAAAGCATAATGAACATCAGCCTTTGCTTTCATTCAAGCGGTAACAATAACTTTGCTTCACGTCTGTAGCCATGAAATGATTTGAAAGGCTGGTCATGGCTCACATCAACACCGTTATCCCAGAAACCCTAGACCCACTCCAATTTGCATACCGCACCAACAGATCAACAGATGATGCAATCTCTATTGCACTCCACACTGCCCTATCTCTCCTGGACAAAAGAAACACATATGTGAGAATGCTATTCATTGACTACAGCTCAGCGTTCAACACCATAGGGCCCTCAAAGCTCATCAATAAGCTAAGGACCCTGGGACTGAACACTTCCCTCTGCAGCTGGATCCCGGACTTCCTGACGGACTGCCCCCAGGTGGTAAACGTAGGTAACAACACATCCGCCACGCTGATCCTCAACACGGGGGCCCCTCAGGGGTGTGTGGTCAGTCCCCTCCTGTCCTCCCTGTTCACTCATGACTGCATGGCCAGGCACGACTCCAACACCATCATTAAGTTTGCTGATGACACAACAGTGGTAGGCCTGATCACCAACAACGATGAGACAGCCTATAGGAAGGAGGTCAGAGACCTGACCATGTTGTGCCAGGACAACAACCTCTCCCTCAATGTGATCAAGACAAAGGAGATGATTGTGGACTATAGGAAAAGGAGGACCGAGCAAGCCCCCATTCTCATGGGTGGGGCTGTAGTGAAGCAGGTTGAGAGCTTCAAGTTCCTTGGCGTCCATATCACCAACAAACTAATATGGTCCAAGCACACCAAGACAGTCATAAAGAGGGCACGACAAAACCTATTCCCCCTCAGAAGACTGAAAATATTTGGCATGGGTCCTCAGATCCTCAAAAGGATTTACTGCTGCACCATCGAGAGCATCCTGACGGGTTGCATCACTGCCTGGTACGGCAACTGCTCGGCCTCTGACCGCAAGGCACTACAGAGGTTAGTGTGTATGGCCCAGTACATCACCGGGGCCAAGCTTCCGGCCATCCAGGACCTCTATACCAGGCTGTGTCAGAGGAAGGCCCTAAAAATTGTCAAAGACTCCAGCCACCCTCGTCATAAACTGTTATCTTTGTTACTGCACGGCAAGCGGTACCGGAGCACCAAGTCTAGGTCCAAGAGGCTTCTTAACAGCTTCTACCCCGAAGCCATAAGACTCTTGAACAGCTAATCAAATGGCTACCCAGACTATTAGCATTATTTACTGCTGCTATATAATTATCTGTTATTCTTATCTCATACTTTTTTGGGGGGTATTTTCTTAAAACTGCACTGTTGTTTAAGGTCTTGTAAGTAAGCATTTCACTGTAAAGTCTACTACACCTGTTTTATTTGGCGCATGTGACAAATAACATTTGATTTGATTTGCTTCCACGGTCTGTTCTGAGGACACTTTTCCTCTGAAGCACCAGAAAGCGAATGAATTAGCGACATAGCTTTGTCCCACATGATACCAACATCGTTTAATTCAATATAACTGCAAGATTCAATATAACTGCAAGGGCATTTCTCTGATTGTACAATTGAATTAATTTAAATGGAAGGTCCCCGTGAAACCTGTGGTTGCCAGCCAACGAGCAGCGTGTGGGCTCTGGTAAGTGCAAGGGTGGCATATACGATGTCTCCTTATCCTTCATCATCATCATCATCATCATAGCCGAGTTCCTAAAACCTACAGCGAGCCTTTCAATGTCATTCGGCCATTTGCACATAGAGACTAACCCCAAAACACAGACACTAGTAAGACTAGAGTGGATTAGCACACAACAGAAAGACCCATAGACAGTGGTAATAGATCTGCCTTGAGGTTGTGATCCTATATGGCCTTGATGAAGGTCCTTGTCATGTACTTCAAGCCATTTCTAACAGTGTGTGGGTCGGGTTGGGGACTGTGGACACCATGGGGGAGTCCTGATTTAACTCAGAGACTAACTTCACAGCCCATTGTTGTGACATAGCTCTTATCTGTGCTGGCACCAACCGATCAATATGGTCTGTATTCCTCTACAGCAGCAGGAGAGAGAGAGGCAGCCGCAACAAACGCTGGCTCTGCGTGTGTGTGTACGTGTGTGTGTGTGTGTGTGTGTGTTAGTCTGTGTGTCTGTGTGTGTTTGCCATTGGTGTGTGTATAGAGTGTGTAAGACTTTAAAAAGGGGGGACAGTGTTAGTATATGTCAGTGTATTTGCCTCCCCATTCCCTCCATCTCTTTGAAACACATTTTCCATCTCGTCATCCATGCTTCACCTCTCCTGCATTTACATGAGGGGGGGGGGGGGGGGGGCTGCATCTCAGTGGTCCAAAGTGTCTTCCTCTCTTCTTCGTGTTCTTTTCGTCGTCAACACTGATGCAAATGAACCGGAACAGGTGAAAGGAAAATAGCTGATCAGTACCCGCATCTTGCTTTCACCGATCTCTTTTTCTCAGCAGATCAGTGTAGTTGAAGTAGAAGTGACGAGGACATGAAGAC
>NW_019943124.1:104799-107292 GCF_002910315.2 Salvelinus sp. IW2-2015
GATAGATAGATAGTAGAGAGAGAGAGGAGATATGGGTGCCATAAAAAGGAGTACCATCCATACCCCCAGGTAGTTAGGAGGGAGGGGGGGGGGGGGGGGTGACTGTCTGTGAACGTGCGATGCGTATTTACAGTATGGGGGTGTGGGGGGTTAACCTAATGATAATTCCTGTCTCTGCCATCTCATTAAAAATGCAACACCTACAGGATATTTTCCACATCAAACTTTTATGGCATCAGGCTGTCTCAATAGGCAGCACTCGGCTCAGGCACAACATAATTGATGAAGAAGTTGCAAAGGGATGTCTCGCTCAGTCTCTTCCTGCTCATCTGAAGGCAGCCAGACAGCACAGCAGCCAGCCTTGGATTATAACAGCAACATCAAACAGGAGGTGGGGATGGATATGAAGAGGTGGATGAGGGATATGAGAGGTGGATGAGGTATGAGTAGGTGGATGAGGGATATGAGGAGGTGAAGGAGGGATAAGAGGGGTGGAGGAGGTTATATGAGAGGTGGACGAGGGAAAGAGGAGGTGGAGAGGGATAAGAAAAGGTGGAGGAGGGATACAGAAGAGGTGGAGGAGGATAAGAGGGGTGGAGGAGGAATAAGAGGAGGTGGACGAGGGATAAGAGGAAGTGGAGGTATGAATAGAAGGAGTGGACGAGGATAAGAGGAGGTGGACGAAGGGATGAGAGGAGGTGGAGGAGGAGGCATAAGAGAAGGTGGAGGAGGGATATGAGGAGGTGGAGGAGGGATAAGAGGAGGTGGAGGAGGCTTATATGAGGAGGTGGTGGAGGGATAAGAGGGAGGTGGATGAGGGATAAGAGGAGGTGTAGGAGGAGTGGGTGGAGGCGGAATAAGAGGAGTGGATGAGGGATAAGAGGAGGCTGGAGGAGGGATAAAGGTGGGCTGGAGGAGGAAAGAATTGGAGAGCGGAAGCAGGATGGTGGAGGAGGGATAAAGAGATGGTGCAGGGATGAGAGATGATAAGAGGAGGGGTGAGGAGATAAGAGTAAGGAAAAAGGGGAGGGAGGATAGGTATGGAGGGATATAAGAGGAGGTGGTGAGGGAGGAGGGATAAGAGGTGGTGGAGGAGGGATAAGAAGAGGTGGAGGAGGGATATGAGGAGGTGGTGGAGGGATAAGAGGACACACTTGTACCTTAACCTACGGTAGGCATCATACTACACAGAGGTAATTCTATGTTCAGTCCTCTAGGTTAAGAACTGGTGATACGAACACACACACACACAACCTCACACATACCACCATACAAACACAACACCATGTTGACTCATCCCTTAATCCACATCCTGAGTGACTCCATGGTTTCTCTGCTGCTTTCATGTTCATATTCCAACAGCAACGTCAAAGCAAAGAGCACCATTTCTCTAGAATACAACTCTCCACAAGTCGCTCATTTTCCCAATTGCTCAGTGCAAGGTCATATGTAAATGTGTTCCCTCTCAGCTGCAGAGGCGTGCGTGTTCAGCCACGTCAACATAATAAATATTGGTAAAAGGCAGATGATGAGTGCAGAGCGTCAGGCACTTCCCCGAGCTGACAAGGTAAAAATCTGTCGTTCTGCCCCTGAGCAAGGCAGTTAACCCACTGTTCCCCGGGCGCCGAAGACGTGGACGTCGATTATGGCAGCCCCCCTGCACCTCTCTGATTCAGAGGGGTTGGGTTAAACGCGGGAAGACACATTTCAGTGGAAGGCATTCAGTTATACAACGGACGAGGTATCCCCATTTCCCGTTCCCTTTTCCCTTTCCTGGGCCTGAGCCAATGGCGTACCAGGAAACTCAGCAGCACAAAGGGATGCTCTATTCAACAGGAGAAGAGAAACACAACACCGCTCAGCCACCCTTATTAAAACTCTCCGACTTAGCCTCACTGCCGTATCTATCAAGTTGACTGGGTAGAAAGTGATTGTGTAATGTGTTATGGAGGTTTTAGTGTGAGCAGCCAGGGGCCAGGACATTCAACTGCTTTTTTTTCTCCAAAGCAACAAATTCACAACTGTCTCCATCCAATCTTTAACACGGTCATAAAATGGCTTAAAGATGGAGTCCATAGGGGAACCAGCCCTATTGTCCGCCCAACGGCTGTTATTGTTTCTGTTTTGTTTGACGAAGTGGAGGTGTGGAGCAGGGGGAATCAAGGTCAAACAAACGGCACTAGTCACGCGTGCTATGATGTCAGAGGGGGAAAAACACACTGTTGGTTGTTTCATTTTCATTTTCTAGATCATTGACTTTGAATCAGGGTATCTCCTGTCATTAACAAGGTCTGTCTCAACAGATAGAGGAGGACAAAACAAATAGGATAGACGCCGTGGCAGTAGCCTAGTGGTAGAATGAGTCACACATACTCCGGAGAACGAATCAGAACAACTAACAGACTTTCATATCTTAGAAATGTCAGTATACTGGGAGAACATCGAGAGAGAGAGAGAGAGAGAGAGAGAGAGAGAGAGAGAGAGAGAGAGAGA
>NW_019943124.1:110239-111588 GCF_002910315.2 Salvelinus sp. IW2-2015
GAGAGAGCCAGACAGACAGACAGCAGGCACAGGCAGCAGCGACAGACAGACAGACGACAGACAGACAGACAGACAAGAAGACAGAACAGGACCAGACAGACCAGACAGACAGACAGACAGACAGACAGACAGACAGACAGACAGGACAGAACAGACAACAGACAGAACAGACAGACAGACGAGGCAGAGCAGAGAGTTGGCGGGGGAGAGTAGAGAGTTGGAATGAGAGAGAGAGAGATTGGAGAGAGAGAGGAATGATGCGATCGAGAGAGAGAGAGAGAGACGAGAGAGAGAGAGAATGACAAGACAGAGGTAGAGAGAGAGAGAGAGATAGTATACTGGTAGAAAATAGAGAGGAAGAGAGAGAGAGAGAGAGAGAGAGAGAGAGAGAGAGAGCGACCGTGCATACACTGCAACGGGAGAGAGAATGCGGAAAGAGAGACTGGTAATATGCTCTGGAATTTAATAAGGCTCAACGATCCTCAATAATATCGTCTGCTCGACAGAGTCCACCGGGAGACATGAAATGTGCAGATAAAGACTGATGTATCCCCCTGACAAAAGGCTTGTGCTAAAAGCTCCATATAAAAGCGACGCGCCTCAGCTAGCGCACATGCTAATGTGCCCACGGCTACACTTTAAAAAAATTATTAACTTGCTTTTTCCCCCTGCAGTTCTCCTAAACCTTCTCTACTCTAAGGTCACAATGTATATGGGGATGGTTTCTCCACTTTATAAGATGCACGTTCCCTGGCCAGATGGTTAATGACATGGACAATGAATTGGATGTGAGATATTATGCACATTATTTGGTTATATTTGTACAATGTTAAGGGTATGAAATGTGTGTGTGTATGTGCGTGTGTGTGTGTGTTTTTGTGTCAAATCCATGTGTATCCAGCAGCGAACACAGCGCCTGACATGTCATGTTCACTCACAGACAGACAGCCAGTCTCTTGCTCTGTTGAATCCAGCGACATTTACATACCACACACTTGCTGGTAGTGTTTAAACTGCCTCTGGCCATACCAGGGTTGGAATATAGGACAGGTACTTCTCAGCCACCTCTGTCATTACCTAGCTGGGGCTTCATAACACATACATACATACATGTCCCACGATATACCCGAAAAAAACAAGAGGAGGTCACAAACCATGAAGAACCAAAACATGAGTTATCAAGAGGAGTCAACAAACCGTGAAGAACCAAAACTTGAGATATCAAGAGGAGGTCACATACCGCGAAAAACCAAAACATGAGTTATCAAGAGGAGGTCACAAACCGTGAAGAACCAAAACATGAGATATCAAGAGGAGGTCACAAACCGTGAAGAACCAAAACATGAGAT
>NW_019943124.1:114222-127541 GCF_002910315.2 Salvelinus sp. IW2-2015
AATCAAAGAGGAGGTTCACAAACCTGAAAGAACCAAACAATGAGTTATCAAGAGGATGGTCACAAACCGTGAGGAACAAGAGACATGAATATCAGGTACAAAACCGTAGAAGAACCAAAATCCTGACCCCGATTCGCTCTATCACTTTGTTGATGCTCTCATTTCTTTTCTCTCCCTCTCCAAACTCCCTCCTTTCATCAACCTCATCCCTGTTCTGTTGTCTTGAGCCTATCTCTCTCTCTCGGTTTTCTTTTCATTTCCATCTTCCCTCCCTTCCGCTTAGTCTCTCCATTCCGTCGTCCGTGCATGCCCTCCTTCATGAGATCGATTTCATTGACACGGCGTGGGTGGAATTTCAAAAGGACCTGCCAACTCCCAGTTAGAACAGGTTCAGTCATTTGTTTTTTCCTCGAACACACAGGAAAAGAGGAGGATGAGAGAAGGAAGAGGCAGAGGAGGCAGAGGAGATAAGGAGAGAGGAGAGAGGAATAATGGAGAGGAGCAGAGAGGAAAGGTAGAAGGAAAGAGGACAAGAGGAAGAGGAGGAGGGAGACAGAGGAAGAGGAGAGGATGGAGAAGAGGAATAAAGGAGAGGAGGAGAGAGGAAAGAGGAAAAGAGGAGAAGGAGGAGAGAGGAAGAGGAGGAGGAGGAAAAGGAAAGAGAATGGAGGAGAGAGGAAGAGAGAGCGGGAATAAGGAGAGTAGGAGAGAGGAAAGAGGAAAGAGGAAAAGCAGGAAAGAAGGAGAGAGGACAGAGGTAATAAGGGATGAGGAGGAGAGAGGAAAAGAGAAAGAGGAGAGGGGAGGAAGGAAGAGGAGGAGGAGGAAAGAGGAAAGAGAATGGAGGAGAGAGGAAAGAGAGAGCGGAATAAGGAGAGGAGGAGGAGGAAAACGAGTAGAGGAAAGAGGAAAGAGACGAAAGAGAAAGAGGAAGAGAGAGAGTACTAATAATCTCAAATAACGTGCTGGTCCATTACTTGGTATACTTCGAAATCTCCCAGTCTTAATTAGATTCAATACTTTAAGTATCTTAATGTTCCTATCTTGCAGGCATGTCAGTGGTGTGTGTGTCTGTGTGTTGTTCGTGTGTGGTCTGTGTGTGTGTGTCGGTACTGTGTGTGTAGTGTGGTGTGAGTCGGTAGTGTGATGTGATAGTTTTGTGAGGTTGGTGTATGTGAGTTTGTGAGTGTGAGTGTGTGTGTGTGTGTGTGTGGTGTGTGTGGTGTGTGTGTGTGTGTGTGTCGGTTGACAAGTTTGCCACGTGGGTGGGCAACAGGGGAATGTTATATAGTTTATTAAGGATTGTCCCATAAAGAATGATGTATATCCGTTAGAGGGTTTTAGACTCTCTAAGGAGAGAGAGAGAAGGGAGAATGAGAAAGAGGAGAGAGAATTATTAGTGAAAGAGGAAGAAGAGAGATTATTAGTAGAGCAGGAGAGATATGAGTAAGATATAGAGTAGAAGAGAAGAGACGAGGGAGAGAATTATTAGGAAGAGAGAGGAGAAGAGAGAAGACGCGAGAATTATTGTAAGGAGACGGAGAGAAGAGAGGAGAGAGATTATTAGAGAAATGAGAGGGAAGAGAAAGAGGAGAAGACGTAGAATTATAAAGAAGGAGAGAGTAAGGAAAGAAAGATAGACGAGAAAGAGGAGAGAGAATCATAACGATGAGAGAAGATTCATTAGTAAAGAGGAGAGAGAGAGAGAGAGAGAGAGAGAGAGAGAGAGAGATTATTAGTAAAGAGAGAGAGAGAGAGATTATTAGGAAAGAAGGAGAGAGCGAGAAAGAGAGAGAGATCATTAGCAGAGTGAGAGAGAGATTATTAGTAAAGAGGGAGAGAGCGAGAGAGAGAGAGAGATCATTAGCAGAGTGAGAGAGAGATTATTAGTAGAGAGAGAGATATTATTAGTAGAGAGAGAGATAGACTATTAGTAGAGAGAGAGAGAATATTAGTAGAGAAAGAGAGAGAGAGGGAGAGAGAAAGAAATAGGGAGAGAGAGAGAGACTATTAGCAGAGAAAGAGAGAGAGAGCGAAAGAGACAGAGACAAAGATTATTAGTAAAGAGAGAAAGAGAGAGATTATTAGGAAAGAGGGAGAGAGCGAGAAAGAGAGACAGAGTGATTTTTAGTAAAGAGGGAGAGAGAGAGATTATTAGTAGAGAGAGAGAGAGGTTATTAGTAAAGAGGGAGAGAGATTATTGGTACAGAGAGAGACATTATTAGTAGATAGAGACATTATTAGTAGATAGAGAGATTATTAGTAGAGTGAGAGAGATTATTAGTAGAGAGAGAGATCATTAGTTGAGAGAGTTTATTAGTAGAGAGAGATATTATTAGTAGAGAAATTATTAGCAGAGAGAGAAAGAGAAATAGTGAGAGAAAGAGAGAATCTGAGATTATTAGCAAAGAGAGAAAGAGAGAGAAAGAGTATTAGTAAAGAGAGAAAGAGAGAGAGAGAGTATTAGTAAAGAGAGAAAGAGAGAGAGAGTATTAGTAAAGAGGGAGAGAGTGAGAAAGAGAGAGATTTTAGTAAAGAGGAAGAGAGAGAGATTATTAGTAGAGAGAGAGAGAGAGAGATTATTAGTAGAGAGAGAGGGAGCGAGATTATTAGTAGAGATCGATAGAGAGAGAGATTATTGTAGCAGATCGATAGAGAGAGATATTATATAGTCGAGATCGATAGAGAGAGATATTATTAGTAGAGATCGCTAGAGAAATATTTTAGTAAGAGCGGATAGAGAGAGATATTATTAGTAGAGATCGATAGAGAGAGATATTATTATAGAGATCGATAGAGAGAGATATTATTAAGTAGAGAGCGATAGAGAGAGATATGTAGTATTATTATATGTAGAGAGAGACGATGAGAGAGATTATTAGTAGAGATCGTAGAGAGAGAAGATTATAGTAGAGAGGATAGAGAGCGATTATTAGAGAGAGAGATAGAGAGAGATTATTAGTAGATATCGATAGAGAGAGATTATTAGTAGAGAGAGATAGAGAGATTATTAGTAGAGAGAGATAGAGAGATTATTAGTGAGAGAGAGAGAGAGATTATTAGTGGAGAGAGAGAGAGAGATTATTAGTAAGAGAGAGAGAGAAAGATTATTAGTGGAGAGAGAGAGAGAGATTATTAGTGTGAGAGAGGAGAGAGATTTATGAGAAGAAATTATTAGTGGAGAGAGAGAGAGAGATTATTAGTAGAGAGGAGAGAGAGATTATTAGTAGAGAGAGAGAGAGAGATTATTAGTAAGAGAGAGAGAGAAAGACAGAGAACTAAATTAGGTTTATATGGCTTCTTTCTACCCAATTGATGAATAATCTCTCTGTCCATAGAGAAGACACGTGACCATGACACAGCGCAGAGGAGATAGATAGAGGGATGACCGGCTCTACTTGACAGACACCGACGTGCTCTGAGGATGATGAAGGGATGAGGAAGAGTGAATTCGGCGAGGTTCAATGGCTAACAGGATTTAAGGAACACAAACACAATGACCTACCAGACACCACACACACACACACACACACACACACACATCAACACACACACAACACACAACAACACACACACACACACACACACACACACACACACACACACACACACACACGTGATCTATGTTAACTTTCGGATTCTCTTGCATGTAGCTGTGTTTGTTTTTCTTTAAAACCGTCTTCTTCTTTTTTAGCAAAACGGTTGCCAGCAGAGGCTCATTATGGCACTCTCTTCTTGGGGGAGAATACAGACCCGATAATGCTACTGCTGACTTGGGAAAAATGGCTGGAAATAATAAAAAGGCAACAACAACTTTAAACCCCCGTTTCTGTTTCATAGACCGCTCCCATCCTACGCCACCCTTCATGCAGCACATTACATTAGGCTAGTTTGCTAGATAACTGAAGCTAATGTCTTTATTTTTGTGTAGATGGTTGAGGAACCTCCCTAATTAACTATGCTGGAATGTAACTCAGTGTCTCTGAATCACAAAGAAATCCTGCATCCTGTAGGACGGCAGGTAGCCTAGTGGTTAAGAGCTTTGGGACAGCAGGTAGCCTAGTGGTTAAGAGCGTTGGGATAGCAGGTAGCCTAGCGGTTAAGAGCTTTGGACATCCTGCATCCTGTTGGACGGCAGGTAGCCTAGCGGTTAAGAGCTTTGGGATAGCAGGTAGCCTAGTGGTTAAGAGCGTTGGACCTTCTTTATCCTGTAGGATGGCAGGTAGCCTAGTGGTTAAGAGCTTTGGGATAGCAGGTAGCCTAGTGGTTAAGAGCGTTGGGATAGCAGGTAGCCTAGTGGTTAAGAGCTTTGGGATGGCAGGTAGCCTAGTGGTTAAGAGCGTTGGGATAGCAGGTAGCATAGTGGTTAAGAGCGTTGGGATAGCAGGTAGCCTAGTGGTTAAGAGCTTTGGGACGGCAGGTAGTCTAGTGGTTAGGAGCTTTGGGATAGTAGGTAGCATAGTGGTTAAGAGTATTTGACATCCTGTAGGATGGAGTTAGACTGCTTTTAGACTGCTTTTGTCAGGGGGATACATCAGTCTTTATCTGCATGAGCAGACAATATTATTGTGGAGCGTTGAGCCTTATTAAATTCCCAAGCATCACTTTTCTCTCTCTCTCTCTCTCTCTCTCTCTCTCTCTCTCTCTCTCTCTCTCTCTCTCTCTCTCTCTCTCTCTCATCTCATCATCTGTTCTCTCTGCTGTTCTCTCTCTCCTTCTCTTCTGTTGCAGTGTTATGGTGGCATATAGTCTAGCGGTTGGACTGTTGGGCCAATAACCAGAAAGATTACTGAACTATAGTTTCCCCTGTAAATCGCTCTGGATTAGAGCGTCTGCTAAATGACGAACATGTAAATGTACTGACAGGAAGCCATTACCTGCTGTGCCCTTCAACAGTAGCAAACATTTGCTCCACTTTAAGTCTGAACTGGAGGGAAGTGAGGCTTGTCTTGCTAGCTTTAGCATAGCGGGAAGGACATGCTCCTATCCCTGGCCTTTCTTTCTGAATAGCACTCACCTAGCATGCATTAATATTAGAGAAAGGGAAAAAGATTCCACAGTGCATTAGCAAAGAGATTTATTGACGGCTTTGCGCCTTGGATGTGGCAGGTGCTCTCAGCTACTTATGAAAAGCCAGACCCCACTGGCGTACGCCTCGACAGATCAGGTGGGGGGAAACTCAACGTTCTGTCAAGGTTATTCAATCATTGCGTGAACGTTCTGGGGATCTTCTCCTGTCTTATCGGCGTAGCAGTGAGCTGTCTCCTCGGAAACTCTGTCAGCTCGCTCTAGCGCAGGATGATAGAAGAAGTGATCTCATGTCCACGTTAACAAACTGGAGACGGATGAAAATCACGGTCTTTTAATGGATTTAGCATAATCAGTCAGTCAGCCTAAAAACATGTTCATCATCCAATTGTTTAACTAAATGTCTATCTGGCTACATTAAGAACGTGTTTATATTGATCTATTCTGTCAATATTCAACTTAATTGGTAATACATACAATTCACTAGGAAACATAAAAATACAAAAAACATGGCTGCCATGATAAGCTGCGGCTCCCTCTGCCTCGTCTCCCTCTGCCTCGTCTCCCTCTGCCTCGTCTCCCTCTGCCTCGTCTCCCTCTGCCTCGGCTCCCTCTGCCTCGTCTCCCTCTCCCCCGTCAGCTTCTTGACGTGAGCCCATGCTGCCAGTGAAGCTCCGGCCCAGCTGAGGTTAATTGAAAGACATGGCGCCGTAAACATGCCACGTCATTCCCCTCCGATCCCGATGTATAATAGACAAAAGACGTATAAATTCGTGTCGTTCCACCGGGCCAAATGGGCGCACAACACAGGCCTACCGAACCCTCTATTCATCAGTCATTCTGAAACCGCAGTGAGGGTGAAACCACAGCCATCTTCCTTCTAACCAAGAGGCTGTGCACAATGCTTTTCTGATGAATTATTCCATTTTTGTGGGCTACAAGTAAGGACCAAGTACGTTTGTTCAAATGATAATGCATACACATTATCTACGGGGGTGTACTGTTTATGTTCTATAGCTCTTGCTTACATGTAGGCCTTTAAGTCTAGGAGCACTAACAATCCCAGTGTTCGACCAACTGCCTATCCAGCCGCTTCACGACCTCTCACCCCAGCTCATACGTTCTCCCAAGGCTCCAGGCACAGCCTTTCTTCTTCTTGCTTTCTCCAATGGAAATTGATCTACGGAACGGCAGATCGGCTCTCAATCGCTGCTCAATGCACTTTAATTGTATTAGGGCCTAAGTACGAGATTAGCGCTTAAATCTGGCCCGGAGAATAGTGATCTGAGCACTCCCATAGCGTATTAAATTGATGTGGATCCTAACACGGGGCTGAGAGGAAAAGCCAGCTCTGGTAATACAAGATAATGACAGTCGGCCTCCTTTCTCTGGGTTGGGGACTCTCGTAACAGTTTGGGTGAGAGAGAAGAAATCATTGATGTGTTTAAACTATTTATTCCTTCCTCTATGTGGAAATTGAGGATATTGAGGCTGTGGTTCCTAGCGACTAGATTTTTTGTTCCTTCCCCTGGCTTATAGTGAGGCGGCAAGAGTTCTCAGATGTGGTCGTCTGCTGTGAAGCTTGTAAAATACATTGGAAAAAGGGAAGGATACAACAACAACAACAACAACAACAACAGCAACAACAACAACAACAACAACAACAACAACAACAACAACAACAACAACAACAACAACAACAGCAACAACAACAACAACAACAACAACAACAACAAAATCACACTTTTTTTTCTGAGTTTGGGATGAATTTGAGTCACAAATTAGAACATTCTGAGCTGGTATTTGTCCTATATCCACGAGTCTAAAATAATCTCAAGAGAAAATCAAAAAATCTAGACAGTCAGAGAAACTCTTCCAACAAAATCCACGCTACAGTTCACATCGGCACATTGTATGCATCAATCGGAATTCATATAATAATGGGTTTCTCCTATCGCAGCAATGGTAGAAATGTTGAAAAGCTGAATGTTTTCTGAACGTGCATTGCTTATTAGATCATTGTTGTTTCGTATCAGTCTGGGGGAAAAAAGGAGAAATCACAGATCAGGTGCTTCAATAAAGGACGTGTCAGAGGGTCAAGAGGAATCTGACAACACCCTACTGGGGCGTTACACAAAGGTCAACATTAGTTGAGTCAGAGGTGGAAAGGTTTGTTTCATCTGCTCTATTCTAAATGCCATCAGCTTAAACCCCTTGACAAGTGAGTAGATGGATATACAGACAGAGATTGTTTATCTGGTGTTAGTAGGACAGAGCAAGGCTGAGCCTTTGCAACCCGACGACGTCGGACGGGGAATCTATTTGTGGCGGTGAGATGTGCCCTTGCATTCCTTGTCCAGAGGAATATATCAGTGTGAGATATAGGAGAGCAAATGCACTGAAATTACTTTCATCTGTAAACTGTTTCCTTCTGCGAGTCTCCGGGTGAAATTTGATTTTTTTCCCCCTCTTTTATTTCTTCTTTACACTTTCCTGGTCTTTCTCTCTCTCTCTGTTCTTCTTCTTCACCTCCACGTGAAGAAACACATGACTGGCTGAGATCGTGAATGTCGACGGATATATTTTTTATTGATTTCCATTGGTTGAGGAGTTCATTGTGGCCAGTCTATATTCACCAGGGCAGGTCATTGATTGGTCCGGGAGGAGAATGTCCGAGGAGAGGCCATTTTGACACTGGTAATTAATACATGAAATGTTGCTAACACCTTCAAGACGCTAGCACGTGTGCGGTTGAGTGTACGCTGTAACAAGCATGTCTGAATCATATTAGTAAACTCTATAATAGTACCTTTTTACTGGATCATTTGATTTTGTTTTATAGACAGTACTCCAGTGGAGGCTACTGAGGGGAGGACGGCTCATAATAATGTCTGGAACGGAGTAAATGGAATGGCACCAAACATGTTTTTTTTTCTCTGGTTTTCATGTGTTTCATACAATTCCGTCAACTCCATTCAACTATTTTACATAATAATCATTATTCCAGCCATTATTATGAGCCGTCCTCGCCTCAGCAGCCTCCACTGACATGAGCCGTCCTCGCCTCAGCAGCCTCCACTGACATGAGCCGTCCTCGCCTCAGCAGCCTCCACTGACATACAGAACAATCCATATACAAAGGCAAAACAAATGACCATTACACAAACATACTGTAGATCCACTAAACGTGGCTGGGACTTAATGCCCGACCTTCCAACAGAGTAATAAAGACAAAAACACCAACTCTTGCGTACATGAATTTCAACAAACATTAATGACATCACACTTGCTCCCACCGTGTTCATACCCATCCTGTCTCTCACAATAAGATCCCTTCCAATTTGTCTTCTTTTGGATTTGTCCAGTTCTTGAAATACTTTATGCCATATTGCTTCAAATTGCACCACCTTTTCTCTATATTTAAATAATAATGTGTTTGATTCAGCCACTGTCTTAACGGTGGAGGATCATTTGATTTTGAGTTTTGAAGTCAAACATTTATTTTGTAAATGATTGATGAAAAAACAATGGCCCAGCTCATTGGGTATCTCACCACACCCTCATATGCCATGTCTTGAAATATGCAGATAGACGGATTGATTAAAAGTAAACTTACATTGTAAAACTTTTGACAGACAACTTTCAAACTCCCAGAAGGCATGACTCATGACTCTGCCGTTGTGCTGCAAAATTTGTGAATTTTCTCTCTTGTATAATACATTGTAAGCTGGATTATTAGGTGTACATTTTTGTTAACTGTAATTGTGTTAGTTGTTTTCCAACACTCACCCCATCTGCCAATATTAGCTATGTTTAGGTCTTGGTTCCAATAGTTTAAATATTTTTTTAAGAGATTGTCAGTTAGACAGGCTTTTCGCAAGGTTTTGTATATCTTACCCATCATATGAGAATCATTTTCTGACTCAAATAGGATTCCCTCAACATTGATCTGTTGTCCAGAAGACTTAAGATCAATTCTCTGTAATATAAAACTTTTAAGTTGCATGTATTTGAAAATGTCTACATTGGTCAGTCCAAAATAGCTTTTTAATTCTGTCATGGAAATAGTTGTATTTCCTATTACCAAGTCATTTATGGCTCCATGCCCTTTAGTTTTCAATGTGAGACAAATTATAATTTATAATGCTACTTCCTGGTCTCCTCTGTAGCTAGCCTGTAATGCAGACCAAATACATTGAATGTAGGCTCAAGCAATAACTGCCAAGAGGTTTAACTGCCATAGATATGGCAACAATTCGCCTCCAATCTGATCCCGTTCTGATGTTCTATCCTTTCATTCTGCTGTGCTTAAGGGGCGCGGCTGAGAACACGCCGAGGTAGGTGAGACAGATGACTGTTGAACTCCCGCATGGATTGAATCATTACAGACTCCTTCCTCCCTGCTGGATTTGTGTTAGGATCAGCAATATTTCACACTGACAGAAGGACCCAACAGCAGGCGTCCACACACAAGCCCCACTTCCACGTTTTATTTATTTATTTCCGTTTTCCTTCCATTCTCGTTGCATTCTGGGGTTGACAGAGAGTTTGAATTCAAAGCAACTCGTGTTTTCCCAACAAAATAAAAGGAAATCAGAAAGTATATTAAATATGAGATGATCTGATCGTGTGACTAGAAATCTCCACAGCTGAACTGGATAAAAAAAAATTAATAATAATAATAATAATACATCATTGATTTATTTATGTACAATATTAATCTGCATGCTAGCTGAAGGCGAGAGTCGTTTCTGCTCTGCCGGTGGTAATGGGGCCTTGCATCAGTAAGCGTCTCTGCTAGACGGAAATGTTTAAAATGAGCCATGCGAGTCCTCTACCTCTCCCTGCTCTCGAATCTCTCTCTCACATCTCTCTCTCGCTATCTCTGCTCTCCTTTCCTTGACCATCTCTCTCTCTCTTTTCTCTCTCTTGCTCTCTCTCTCTGCTCGCTCTCCTACTTCCTACTCTCTCTCTCATATACTCTCTCTCTTTGCTCTCATCTCTCTCTCTCTCCTCTCTCTCTTTCCTCTCTCTCTCTCCTATCCTCTCTCTCTTTCTCTCTCTCTCTCTCTCTCTCTCTCCTCTCCTCTCTCTCTCTCTCTCTCTCTCTCTCTCTCCTCTGCTCTCACTTCCTACCCTACCCATCTATCTCTCCTCTCTCTCCTCTCTCTCTCTCTCATCTCTCCTCTCTCTCTCTCTCTCTCTTTCTCCGCTCTCTCTCTCTCGCTCTCATCTCATCCTTCTCTCTCTCCTTCTTTTGCTCTCTACTTCCTACTTCCATCTCTCTCTCTCTCTCTCTCTCTCTTCTCTCTCTCTCTCTCTTCTCTCTTCTCTCTCTCTCTTCCTCTCTTCTCTCTCTCCTCCTCCTCTCTCTTCTCTCTCATCTCTCTCTCTTCTCTCTCACTCTTCCTTACTCCCTTCCTCTCTCTCCTTCTTTCTCTCTCCTCTTGGCTCCTTCTCCTCTCTCTTCTTCTCTCTCTCTCTCTCTCTCTCTCTGTTCTCTCTCCTCTTGCTCTTTTCTCTCTCTCTCTTCTCTCTCTCTCTCGCTCTCTCTCTATCCTCTCTGCTCTCTCTCTCTCTCTCTCTCTCATCTCTATCTCTCTCTCTCTGCTCTTTCTCTCTCTCTTTCTCTCTCTCTCTCTCTTGCTCTTGGTCCTTCTCGGCTACGTCTCTCTCTCGTTGCAGCTCTCTCATCTCTCGTGTCGGTTCTCTCGTCTCCTCGTCGTATCCTCTATTGGCCTCAGTCTCTCTTTTGTCTCTCTCCTCTTCTCTCTCTAGTCCTATCTCTCTCTTGCTCTCTCTCTCTCTCTCTACCTCGATATATCTCTCTGCCTCTTACTGATATATGCAGTAGTCACAACATTACAACTCAGGTTCAGTTGATTGACTCCATTTGCAGCAGCCTCTTACCTCAACCCCCTACCCATTAAATAATACCATATCGGGCAACAGATCGCTTGTACCTCCGTGCCACAGAAAACAAACATGCTCAATCTGACTCCTCTAATCTATCTAGTGCATCAGTACTAACAGCGAGTGCTTCACAAAAGACACGGGAGGCTTGAAAGCCTAAGTTTGACTCGGGGGCGAAGCACTCACTTTAGCTCTCTGACTTTCACCTTTTCTGCCACGGAAATGAATTGAGGTGGAAGTAACGGGTCTGTCTTTGGAAATAAGTCTGACACAGTAATTCTCAATACAATCAGGACCTATTAGCTTTGGAATGTAGTGACATGGAATGATGTGTACAGACACAGAGCATGCTAAATCACTTATTGGCCCGAGGGGAGTCCGTAGTCTTTTGTTTTGTGAAAGGCAAAGGACAAGGACAAGACATCTCTCATTGGGTGGCCCAGAAATCACATTTCACATAGATTTGTGTTACTACCCCTGATTAAATCTTTCCATTTCCTTAGATTACGGCCGTTTAGATCGTTTATCTCCTCCACTGTTTTTCTGGTTTCCCTTCCGCATAAACACGTATGATGCACACACAACAACCAAAATACTACTACATGGTTAGTAAATTTACTTAAACCCAACCTAGATTTACTCTCTGCTGTAGAGGGCGATGACTAATACATTTGCAGGGATCAATTAAGCTGATTGGCTAAGGCTCTTTTCTTGGTCAGCCCAATCAGGACTTGGCAGGTGGTGACAAGTAGCCCAATGAAGTGAGCACAAGGCTATGCCAATACCCCTGAATAATGGTCCTTGTAGGGAAGGGATTCAGCTCTAAAGCCATACACCGGGGAAACAGCCCATTGACTGTATAAAACCATACATTTTCCCCTGTATCATCACAATCTATAAAAAACCTTGATGGCTATAGGAATCCTACATAACTGCTGTGACTGCCTGATATAGGACTGATATAGGACTGATATAGACCTGATATAGGACTGATATAGACCTGATATATGACTGATATAGACCTGATATAGACTGATATTGGACTGATAGAAATCTGATATAGGACTGACATAGGATTGACATAGGACTGATATACGACTGATATAGCACTGATGTAGGACTGATATAGGGTCTTATATAGGACTGATATAGGGTCTGATATAGGGTCTGATATAGGGTCTGATATAGACCTGATATAGACCTGATCAAGGACCGTTCCAAGTCAGGAATTCACTGATTATGTCCATTTTATCCCTCATTCTGTTCACGCTCTTGGTCGAAGAACCCCCAAAAACGATGCTTTACACCAAGAGAACTGGAAGAGGATATTGTTTTCATCCTCCCCTTTCCTTCAGAAGCTCTACAGAATTCTGGGAAATAAATAGTTGAAGCACTTAATTTCTTTCTCTCTCTCTCTCTCTCTCTCTCTCTCTCTCTCTCTCTCTCTCTCTCTCTCTGCCTCTTCCTTCTCCCTCTCTCCCTTACGCTCTCCCTCTTCATCTCTCTCCTGGTACTCGTCGTGTGTGGGACCTTAATGCCATGTGTAAGCAGTTCTAATTAAATGTGTCGGGTTGTGCGGTGTGGACAGGCTGGCTGTTTATCTCCCCCTGTTGAAGGCATGTAAGCAGTGCAGGCTGATCAGACTCTCTGAGTACGGAGATGCCACGCGACACAAAAAGCCCGTTTTGAAAAGGAGAGGGCGGCTGCTAACGCTGTCACTTGACGACTCCTGTCACCGTTAGCCGTTGCCCATAGGCTCCTAGCGTACCGTTAGCCTAGCGGCTAGCTTAGCATATTTATTATTCAGGAGTAGCAGGATATATCAAGGTGAAAGATGTGTTGTAACACCATGACTGTTGACTCTGGATGTGTGGACTGTAGCATCCCAGTACTTTTGTTTGTCAGGTCGTTGTTGTATGTTTATATGTGAGCTTAGAGTGAGGTGAAGCATTGCAGTCCTTGCTTTCTCTCTCTCTGTACCTTGGCGTCGTTCAGCTAATACCAAACACTGTTTTGAGTGAGCTGCTACTGCGATATCTAATACATTTACATTTACATTTAAGTCATTTAGCAGACGCTCTTATCCAGAGCGACTTACAATACTATATACTAATACTGCTACTGCTGCTGCTACCACTACTGCTGCTGATGCTACTAATACTACTGCTACTACTCTACTGCTACTACTACACCAACTACTACGACTACTACTACTAATACTACTGCAAATTACTACTACTTCTATTACTACTAAAAATTACTACTATTACTACTACTACTACTACTACTACTACTACTACTACTACTACTGCCTGCTACTACTACTACTGCTACTAACTACTATTACTACTTACTACTTACTATCTCTCTCTTTTTTT
>NW_019943124.1:127566-130066 GCF_002910315.2 Salvelinus sp. IW2-2015
ACCAATTACTACTACTTACCCTACTACTATACAATTAATACTACTACTACTACTACAACTACTGCCTGCTGCTAATACTACTACTACTACTGATGCTGCTACTGCTACTACTACTACAACTACTACACTACTCCTACTACACTACTACTACTTACTACTGATGCTGCTACTGCACTACTACTACTACTACTACTACTACTACTGCTACTGACTACTACTACTACTACTGCTAACTACTACTTACTACTACTCCTACACTTCTGACTACTTCTACTACTACTACTACTACTACACCTACTACTACCTACTACTACTACTACTACTTACTACTACTGCTGCTGCTGCTTGCCTGCTACTACTACTGCTACTACTACTACTACTGCTACTACTACTACTATTACTACTACTACTCCTACTACTTCCACTACTACTACTGCTACGTACTACTATACTACTTACTACTACACTACTACTGCTCTGCCTGCCTGCGTGCTGCTGCTACTACTACTACTATCGCCTGCACTTGGTTACCTCTCTGACGTTTCTATCCCCCTCTTCTCCTCTACTCTGTATCCCCCCTCTTCGGCAGACAATGTTTTTTTTTCTTTCTGTGTGCCTCTCTTTTCTGACGGCTGTGTCTGGCCCAAGCATGCCCACAGCGCCACATCGGGTTCAGGGACAAAACGGACACCATAACAGGGGAGTGCCAAAACACACCACACACACACACACAGACACACACACACACACACACACACACACACACACACACACACACACCACACACACACACCACACACACACACACACACACACCACACACACACACGCACACACAACATATACACACACACAGGCACATCACAACACACACACACACACACACCACACATATACACACCACACAGTCACACACACACACACACACAACACATATACACAGACACAAGTCACACACACACACACACACACACACACACACACACACACATATATCCCCAGCTGATTCCAAAGCTGTCAATCACACAGGTCAGGGGAATACGTGTCTGTAACACGGTGGAAATAATAGTAAACTCCCCTTCTCTATTCCCTTCCTCCCATCTTCCTCTGCCTCTCTCTACAGCCTCCTTTTCTTCTCTAGCTACTCATCCATCTCGTGCTGAACCTTCTATATGCCGTCTTCAGTGAAACCGATGACTCTCTGTTGTTACCATATCACGTGTGGACAACAGCACACAGCGGCGTGCGCCGTTGTTTTGTAGTTGTTGTGATGACAACATTCTGGCTTTTCTTTATGCAGGCTTCAAATTAAAATGACGGGACTAAATAAAGGAAAAATAAGAAGATGAAAGGAGAGAAAGAACGAGTGAGAGAGGCAGAGAGGAAGACAGAGAGTGAGAGAGAGTGTTCAAAAACACAAACAGACCCCACAGAGCCCCAGGACAGCAACACAATTAGACCCAACCAAATATGAGAAAACAAAAAGAGAAATACTTCACACATATGATATAATTAACAAGAAACAGAGCAAACTAGAATGCCTATTTGGCCCTAAACAGAGAGTACACAGTGGCAGAATACCTGACCACTTTGACTGACCCAAACTTAAGGAAAGCTTTGACAATGTACAGACTCGGTGACAAGCCTTGCATTTGAGAAAGGCCTTGCTATGGGTGGCAGGTAGCCTAGTGGTGAGAGCGTTGGGCTAGTATCTGAAAGGTTGCTAGATCAAATCCCCTAGCTGACTAGTAAAAATGTGTCTTTCTGCCCCTGACAAGCTAGTTAACCCTAGTTAAATATTAGGATAAATAAAAATTGAGAAAGTTTGCGTAGGCAGACCTGGCTCTCAAGAGAAGACAGCTATGTGCACACTGCCCACAAAATGAGGTGGAAACTGAGCTACACTTCCTAACTCCTGCCAAATGTATGACCATATTAGAGACACATATTTCCCTCAGATTACACAGATCACAAAGAATTCGAAAAAACTATCCTGATTTTGATAAAACTCCCATATGTACTGGGTGAAATACCACAATGTGCCGTCACAGCAGCAATATTTGTGACCTGTTGCCACAGAAAAGGGCAACCATTGAGAACAAACGCCATTGTAAATAAAAACCATTGTACTTTAACCATTTGCACATCGTTACAAACACTGTATATATATATATATAATATGACATTTTAAATATTTAATCTTTCTGAACTTCTGTGAGTGTAATGTTACTGTTAATTTGTATTGTTTATTTCACCTTTGTTTATTATCTACTTCACTCTGCTTTGACAATGTTAACATATGTTTCCCATGCCAATAAAGCAGTCTTGAATTGAATTAAATTGAATTGAGAGGCAGAGAGAGAAAACATCCATCTCATTAGAATATATTGAGATGCTGCTGTAAGCCCCGTTGACCATAATGCTGTGCAGTACCAGCTGCATTGTGGGAGAAAAAGCAATTTGGCACCGTAGGGCTAAATGGGATCCTGAATCAACATGG
>NW_019943124.1:132566-137080 GCF_002910315.2 Salvelinus sp. IW2-2015
TCCAGGCTGGATAAAACCTTGCAATTGGGGAAAATCTGCCAGCGCTGAGCCTGAGTATAGAATAAAATAAGGATAATGTGCTCCATCTCTCCTTCATCTACTTCTCTTTCTCTCTGTCAGAGAGAGAGGGGGAGGGGGGGACATAATCACCAGACAGACTTTATTCACCATAGTAGAACTGTAATGAACCGCCCAACAGTATATTGGCATAAACAGTGTTCGGCCATCTTGGCTCCAGTATCTGGCAGTTGCCCTTTAAGAGAAAGAAAAGGCAGGGTCCAACTGGAGCCGAAACCCCTCTCTGGTCCTTAAAAAATTGTTTTTAAAATGGCCTCCGTCGGCTGCTCTCTCATTATTGCAGTGAAGGATGGTGGTAATGGTCCTGAAATGGTTCTGGCATGATGTCATCGCAACCTTTGGCCCTAGGAAGTGGACACAGGCTACGTAATGATGCCAACACTTAGGTGGGAGTGGATGCTGCTTCCTACTTCCTGGTTCGATACAGGTCGCGCATGGCCGCATCATTAAGCCTAAATTACTCGTTAAACTGGTGTGGTTGGATGTGTTCATTCCGTACAGCCTCGTTCCTCACAATGACTGGGGGGCAAATATTTAGGTTAGCACTTTTGTTTGGATGTCGATAAACCTCAATCAATTCCACACACAACCACAACGGGCGACACACACCACACCACATCACACACGCACGCACGCACGCACGCACGCACAGCAGCACGCACGCGCACGCACTCAGCACACGGCACACGCACGCACACGCACACACACACACAGAGAAACACACAGAAGAAACAAACAATGAACAAAACACACACTACATTATAGCAGCTGAATGATGCAATAAGTAAAATTGCCAGCAACTAATGATGCTGTAAATAAGTAAATAATAAACACAAAATGAGGCGCTAACATTCTTGGCTTGGGGCAGCCATTTTGGATTTTGCCCTGAAACTTAGCTAGCCTCTAGTTTAACTGTAATGATTCTCATCCACAAGGTGACAATTGCCTGACACCTTCCACCACACGATCATCGCACACATCCACACAACACATGCATACACACGCACACGCACAACACCCTCCTGCGCCCATAGATAGGTGCTGACTTCCATTAGCACACCCTCCTTCGCGCATAAGATAGGTGCTGACTTCCATTACACACCCTCCTTCGCCGCATAGATAGGTGCTGACTTCCATTAACACCCTCTCTCGCCCATAAGATAGGTGCTGACTTCCATTACAACCCTCCTTCGGCGCATAAGATGGTGCTGACTTCCATTACACACCCTCCTTCGCCCATAAGAGAGGTGCTGATTCCATTACACACCTTCGCTGTTCGCCGCATAAGATAGGTGCTGACTTCCATTACACACCTCCTTGCGCATAAGATAGTGCTGTGACTTCCATTCACACACCCTCCCTTCGCCGGCTGCTTAGATCGCATAAGATAGGTGCTGACTTCCATTACACACCCTCCTTCCCGCATAAAGATAGGTGCTGACTTCCATTACACACCCTCCTTCGCCGCATAAGATAGGCTGAACTTCCATTACACACCCTGACTTCGCCCATAAATAGTGCTGCTTCCATTACACACCCTCCTTCGCCGCATAAGATAGGTGTGACTTCCATTACACACCCTCTTCGCCCATAAGATACGGTGCTGACTTCCATTACACACCTCCTTCGCCCATAAGATAGGTGTGACTTCCATTACACACCCTCCTTCGCCCATAAGATAGTGCTGACTTCCATTACACACCCTCCTTCGCCGCATAAGATAGGTGCTTGACTTCCATTAACACCCTCCTTCGCCGCATAAGATAGGTTGGCTGACTTCCATTACACACCCTCCTTCGCCGCATAAGATAGGTGCTGATTTCCATTACACACCTCCTTCGCCGGATAAGATGGTGTCTGACTTCCATTACAACACCCTCCTTCGCCCATAAGATAGGTGCTGACTTCCATTACACACCCTCCTTCGCCCATAAGATAGGTGCTGACTTCCATTAATTATGTCCTCACAGGGTCTTCAGACTACCTGTCAGCTATCTGGCCTTTAAAGAAAGAGAAAAGGGGGTGGGGGAGGAGAGGAGAGGGGGAGGCCTAATGTTCCTCATGTCAGCTGTGTTCCGTGGGCCTGTGAAATATGTTTTACCAGTCCAGTCGGCCAGACACCTCCATATCTGCACTCCGCTCACACATAGACACATAGACACACACAGACACTCTGTTTCCACCTCCTGTGTCCCCCCCCCTTGTGTCTGTGTCTTCCCCCCAGGCATTTCTCAGGGAGACAGACTAAGGAGAAAATAGGAGAGGATGGGGTTGTTTGTTTTCTAACGGGCTGTAGGTAGGTAGGTGGTCAACCTCGACATTATGCAGGACAGAGAGGAGGAGAGAGGAGAGAGGGAGGGATGAGATGGGGGAATGGGTGAGATAAAGTGAGAGAAGAGTAGAATAGCAAGGAGGAGTGTGGTGGTACATGCAGAGAGAGATAGAGAGGCGAGAAGAATGCAAAAAAAAAAGTATGTTTGTTGTTTGTGAAGTATGCACTCAGGTTGACCGTTATAAAAATCTAAACATGTAAACGGGAAAATAAACAAATGTTTAGGTAATAAATACTTGGCAGGTAGCCAGCCACAAAATGAATCGATTTCAGGTTGGTAAACAGGGCCTAAAATGATCACCCGCCACCTGCGGGTAGATTTGGACATTGGCGGCTAAGGTGTTTATTTCACCAGCCACGTTGGTGTTGTGGTCAGGGCTCCAGAGTGCGAGCATTTCACTCACATTTGTGACTAAAAATAGTCCAGTATGATCACATTTATAGTCAAATAAATGCTGCAGTCGCTGTTTTCAAGGTATTTCTGCCGTCTTTTGTGTCACTGCTGCTAAATTACTCGCAAAGAACTACGAATCCTCTAAACTATCCCACCTCGCGCTGCAACACTGCCTGGCTGGGTTCTGTGCGCACGTGAAGAGCTGAGTGAAAGATTCACTTTTAGAAGTGCTGCGTATAGGCATACAAGTTGATCTAATTTACATGAAACGAAGCTCTGCTGAAGTGAGACTTTGTCCTTGTGTTGCTTGGCTATTTCCATTGTTTTGTTCACAAGCTAGGTTGTTTTTCTATGTTTCAATTTCAACTGCTAGGGAAGAGAAGACAATGCTTCTACTAGTCAATCTTACAGGTACAAACATGACTCTAGTCACGTTACCATGGTTAGCTGTGAACATGTTTGTCTCATCTATGATGTTAAAAGACTCAGGGCACGTCTTACTAGTAAAACATGTATTGTTTTAGAAACATTACAAAGCATGCTCATCAGTTTTTTTAAATTTAGTTTTATCTCCCTGCCACAGTGGCTGGTTGACCAAACAGTACATTTTAGGCCCTGGTGGTAAACATGAAAGCACCCACTAAAACAGGAGGTTCTGTTAGATACACAAACTCACCCTTCCAATTCCTTCACACCAACACAACACACAACACACATCACACACCACACACACACACACACACACACACCACAACCACCACACACACACACAACAACACAACACACACACACACACACACACCACACACCACACACATTCACACACACCTACACACAAACACCACAACACACCACACACACAACAACACACACACACACAGCACAACACACCAACAACACACACACACACACACACACGCTATCACACAGGCTAATCCTTAAGGGGGCTAAGGACACTGTCAGAAGTGTATCCTGAAAAAAAGAAAAAAAAAAAAAAACAGGAGATGCTCCAGGTATTTGAACTCAGGTAGTAATTAGCCCATGAAACATCAATCAGTCCATTACAAAGAGAGGGAGATAAGAGGGAAAGGCAGGCTGGTAATGGATGGGTGTTTTACAGGGCATGTTAGTGCTATGCTAAAACCTCGGACTGAGGAAGGGAGACGACAGTTAGAAGAAAGGGACAGGTAAGCATTGAAAAGAGGAAGGATACGGCAATGATAGTTTACAGGTGAGGGAAGAAGAAACAAAAAATACAACCGAGGCATACAGTAGGCACTACCAAGGCAGATACTAACCAAGCAACAGGCAAACTAACGCGATGGCAACTAGCACTGAGACAAACTACACTGAGGCAATAAACCGAGAACAAACTACACTAAGGCAAACTACACGAACAAACTACACCAAGGCAAACTACACTGGAGGCAAACTACAACCAAGGCAAATACACCCAAGGCAAACTACACAAGCAACTACACAGAGGAAACTAAACCAAAGGCAAACTACACTGAGGCAAACTACACTGATGTAAACTACACATTACAGGCAAACTACATGAGAAACTAACACCAAGGCAAACCTACACTGAGGCAAACTACACCGAGGCAAACTATCATGAGGCAACCTAACAAGGCAAACCTCACTGAGGCAAACTACACAAGGCAAACTACACGAGGCAAACTACACCAATAGCAAAACTACACTGAG
>NW_019943124.1:137105-154448 GCF_002910315.2 Salvelinus sp. IW2-2015
GCTAGCCTTTGGCAACACACAACACACATCACACACCACACACACACACCACACTACCACACACACAACACCACAACACACACACAACACAACAACACACACACACTACACACACCACACACACATTCACCACACACCCACACACACAACACACTACACACAACACCACACACAACACACACACACACACACACACACACATCACACAACACACATCACACACACACACACACGACCTATCACACAGGCTAATACTTAAGGGGGCTAGGACACTGTAGAATGTATCCTGAAAAAAGAAAAAAAAAAAAAAGACAGGAGATGCTCCAGGTATCTTGAACTCAGGTTAGTAATTAGCCCATGGAAACATGCAATCAGTCCATTACAAGAGAGAGGGAGAAAGAGGGAAAGGCAGGGCTGGTAATGGATGGGTGTTTTACAGGGCATGTTAGTAGCTATGCTAAAACCTGCGGACTGAGAAGGGAGACGACAGTTAGAAGATAAGGGACAGGTAAGCATTGAAAAGGGGAAGGATTAGGGCAATGATAGTTAAGGTGAGGGAGAAGAAAAAATACAACCGAGGCATAGTAACCGAGGCAACTACACCAAAGGCAATCTAAACAAAGCAAACTACACCGAGGCAACTAGCACTGAGACAACTACACTGAGGCAACTAAACCGAGAACAAACTACACCTAAGGCAAACTATCACGAACAACTACACAAGGCAAACTACACTGGAGGCAAACTACAACCAAGGCAAATACACCAGGCAACTACACAAGGCAACTACACAGAGGACAACTAAACCTAAGGCAAACTACACTGAGGCAAACTACACTGATGTAAACTACACATAGGAAACTACACTGAGCAAACTACACCAAGGCAAATACACTGAGGCAAACTACACCGAGGCAAACTATCACTGAGGCAACCTACACAAGGCAAACCTATCACTGAGGCAAACTACACAAGGCAAACTACACGAGGCAAAACTACACCAATAGCAAACTACACTGAGGCTAAACTACACCAGGCAAACTACACCGAGGGGAAACTACACCAATGCAAACTCCCTGGGCAAACTAGAACCCGGGCAACTACAGCTGAGGCAAGAGATCAGCCACGTAAATCGCCTGGGTCCATCCTGGGAGTGTTTGAGTCTACCGCTCATAATGAAGCTAGACGGCTTCTTCCATTCAATGTATTATTCGGTCTCTATTGTCTAACATTAAGGCTATAGCGTGTTTGATAAACTGGTGCAGGATTTAGTTGTATAGTTTTGAATTTATGTGTGTGTATGCTGTTGTTGTTGGCGCGTGTGCCACGACACTTGAAATTATTCACCCTAAAGATGAAATGTTTCACTAAGCTGGCTCACGTGAAGACTAGGTAGAAAAATCCACGTATAACCTCTATCATCATGTTCTTTGACTACCTCCCCGCGTTCTCTTTGTCTCTCGCTTCTCTCGTACACCTTCGGGCAATGTGCTTATAGGATTGACTGTGGTGATCGGAAAGTACGATCTCGATATACGTATTGTTTACAGATCTTTCGAGAGTCGGGTCGATGACCCTGGGGATGTGGCGATGGAGGTTGATGGTTGCAAGTTAGTAATGGATTTTTCCATAAATCCAAACTCAGACTTGAGGTTGACCAGGAGCAGATGGGGGGGTAGTTAAGCTGGCAACGGATGGCTGAATGAACTAATATGGCAAGTGAATGAGGTAGAGAATGAGCAGATCTTTGTCCTGCCAGATGTTCGTATATTTCTCCGCATGTGTCCTGTTTTACGTCTTTTTGCTTCGCTCAGCGTGAGAAGTAGATAGAGTGGCTGCATGTGCTTGATTTGTCACATAGACTACATTACCATCACTCCATTCGCACAGGCATGCCTGTTCCCAGCGCGATGACCGACTTCTTCAAAATGTGGTCTTACTTCTTGTTCAAGCATACTTGGTTTAGCTTTTCTCTTTTCTTTCTTACCATATTTGCTCCTCTAAGCCATATTTACCGGTGTTCAGGGGAAGAAAGCCATAGAGGAGGATAGGGTCAGAAAAGGCTACGGGGAGTGATAGATAGTGGTTTTTAATCTTCCTGGGGCAGGGTTTTGAATTAATTTATTTTAGGCTGCTATTTAATATATCGTCGTCGGCAGGGGTTTATTATCGTGTCATTTTCATCAACCGGGCTATAGCCTTAAAAATTGTTGTTAACAATTCAGAGGACACGACAATAATGAAATCGAAATGAGAACAGAAGCGTCTGAGATTATCTCTACACTGGGAGCAGGTAGAACACTGGCAACAACTCCAAGGATGGACAGAGCTACTGGCTGGGTCTCTTGCTCCGTGTAGTTTGCCTGGTGGGTGTTTGCCTCAGTGTAGTTTGCATTGGTGTAAGTTTGCTCGCGCTGTAAAAGATATTTGACTTGGTGCTAGTATTTTGCCTCAAGTGTAGTTTGCACATTGGTGATAGTTTTGCTCGGTGTAGTTTTGCTGGTGTAGTTTGCCTCGTGGTAGTTTGCCTTTGGTGTGGTTGCTCAGAGTATTTGCCTCGGTGTACAAGTCATTGCACTAGTCGTAGTTTGACACTTGGTGCTCAGTTTGCTTCAGTGTAGTTTGCTTGGTGTAAGTTTTTCATAGTTAGTTTGCCTCAGTGTAGGTTTGCTTGGTTTAGTTTTCCCTCTGTGTAGTTTGCCTTGGTGGTTAGTTTGCTTGGTGTAGTTTGCCTTGGTGTAGTTTTGCCCTCAGTGTGTTTGCCTTGGTGTAGTTTGTCTCGGTGTAGTTTGCCTGGTTGTAGTTTGTTCTCGGTTTATGTTTTGCTCCGTGTAAGTTGTCTCGTGTAGTTTGCCTCGGTGTAGACTTTGACCTTGGTTCTTAGACATTGCCTATGGCATGCTAAGATTAGTTCGGCTTTTCGCGTGTATCTTATTGTTCGCCCATCGAGTTGTAAGCTTGTTAATCTTTGTTTCTTAACTTCTTTAACCATTCTGATATTAATCAAGTTTGGGCTGACAATTACCTTCACCTAAATATTTATCAATAGACTACCGTTGTCCTTTTTTCTTTATACTCTGATTCGTCCTCGACACATTTCACATTCATCCGTCAGCTAACCGTCAGGTTCAATTATGTGTAGTCACTGATCTTTATGACATAATGATCGCCAGCGCTGGCATCAAGAGACATGCAGTCCGAACACTCGCTCTTCTACTTAGCCACACTTTCAACCAACAAGCAGCCTTTCTCTCTAGTATTCATATGATGTCCCCGTCCTCACTTGGTATGGCTGATTGAATGGTTATACACATATGGGCTAATTGATACTACCGTTGAGAGCTAACACGATACCCTTAGGACGCATACATCGAGCTGCAGAAGAAATAACACATGTTACATCGATCGAGAGAATGTCCGTAATAAGCTACCAGTTCAAGGATCTAGAGGCGTGTGACTTGGGTGTTCTAGATGGTGGTTCGATGTGTGTTGGTTGGTGTTGGTGTAGGTTTGTTGTGTGTGTGTGTGTGTGTGTGTGTGTGTTGTAGCATGGTGTGTTTCAGTTGCCTTAGATGTGGTCTGTTGTGATTATGTTAGTGTTGGTCGGGTGTTGTGTGTGTTCATGTGTGTTGTGCGCTCGATCGCGTGGTGTCGTTATAAGGTCTTAGTTGTGGTGCTGTGTGTGGTTGCTGAGTGTGGTTTGTGTGTGTTGTCGTAGGGTGTGGCTAGGTTAGTGTAGGTTGATATGCTAGGGTGTCGATGTTCGCCAGTTGGTCAGTTAGGTCGTATGGTATAGTGATGTGTGTCGAGTGTGTTGTCCGATAGAGGTGCTGCAGTGCTGCCAATTACGCCAGTTTACGAAGTCGGTGCAGAGATGAAGTGACTAACTAGAGTTCCCTTGCAAGACGAGAAACAGAGGCTGAGTAATACTATGGACCTGTGTAATAATAGAAAGAACGTCTTTTGTTAACTGTCCTATGTGTATTGATGCGCTCATGGGTGAGAGATGAGCTCTACTTATGGTGCTTCTCACAGTCCTGATATTTCCAAGCCTGCTAGTTACTAGAGGCATCGAGGTGGGCTGTCCTCTGTGTGCGCTTCACAACTCAGCCCACTGACGGGCTAGGGAGATAAAGAGTCAGATTTCTATGTGATTTTATAAAAAATCCTGGATGAGGCGTATTCGCTTTGTTAAAGTGGTTTATATACAAGAGACACATACTTATGTCTCAGGTCCTTAAAGCTTTATCGGTATGAAATAGGCATAACAGGTGATCTTTAGGTTTTCTTTATTCATTGATTTTTCTAACATAGGTGATTTGAGTAAGACAAAACAATGCTTTCCACAGGCCTTAACAAATCGGGGGTATTTGTTTCGCATTAGAAGTTACATGTTGTGTACTAGTAAGAATTTGTCGTGATGAGGTTGATAAGAAAATTGATTTTCTGTCATGTGCATAGGGAGTTCGAAACTTGAACGTAGAAAATCTAAACACACGTAAAGCTTGTGTTGAGATTGCATTTTTAAAATGTTTAAAATATCTGCCATGCAACAGGATTTCCAACATAGTGGCTCGTCTTACTCTTTCCAGATTCAGATAGTAATAGTCGGTTGTGTCATGTACATTAGCATGTCATCTCTTTGTGTTCTGCCACTTGGATACACTGCAGCCACCAGGTCTAGGATAGTAGACATGGCTCTTTATGCACACTCATGCTAGTCTCTCTACGTCGCAGGCACAGTTAATTCAGCCAGGCAGTGTTTGCAAAGACGCGTAGTGTGCGGAGTAGTTTTTTCAGAGGAACTTCGTCGTCAGTGTGCTCCTTCTGATGGTCGCGTAAGTTCAGCAGCAGTGGACAGACAGAAGAGACGGTCAGGTACAATCCATATCTGATTTTCGAATTCTGATACTTATTATTGGGAATAGCGTATGCATCGGTCGCGGTTGATATATTATTTGATTGAGAGCTTATGTAATAAATGTGGAATAACCTAGAGGGCATGGATCTTGATTTATATAAAAATTTAGGGCTTATCTCCTGCACACACTTGTGAGTGAAGATGTCTCGTGCATCCTATATGCGGACAGTCCCTGACTACAACTAACCGGATCAGTGCGTTGGTGAATATAATCCTCTGGAATTTTGCATATCTAGCGCGATCGCAGATGGTTCCAGAACGATGGACTCCGCTATGTGGTCTGTTGGGTTGCTGATACATATATTAACTGCAGCAGGGCACATTCAGTACTATGGACAAGTCGCTGAATTCGGTGATTCGATTTATATGATGGTAGTTAGACTAACTGCCTTAGTATTTAATTTATTTCCGTAAACAAGTCAATATTGTTTTACAATTTATCCCACTGTTCTTGACTTGTTGGGTATATACTGAAGGTGATGTTTATATCGGTGCAGTCGACACACACTATGACGCTGCATACAGTACTTATCAAGACATACAGGAATACATACTGTTTTCGATTAATTTGTCATCATTGCTCTTCTTTTGCTCATGTAACTTTTGCGTGATCATTCTGGCTAATGTGGGGCATAGCTGATTGTACCGACACTTTGCATTTCTCTGTATCTACATCTCTACACTAAAGTGCTTCTAGATTCTTGTTTAACTTTATCGTTCTGACCAAAGCATATTTCATCATAACCTGCATACAGCCGTCATCCCAGGTCCTCGGTCATCTTCCTTTTCAATCCTCCCATCTCTAAGTCACACGTCTGCATAAGCTGTCGGATGGTTGGACCTGCGTATCACTACTACATATTTCAGCTCGCTGTGTAGATTAAAGCATAGATTCAAACACTCACCAAATTACCTCTCTTTCAGTAATGATTTTCTGCCCGGCTTCATGTTCCATGTCTATCTCTAGAGAAATGCCTGGGGTTGGAAGACAAAGACACACACGGGGTTGGGCGTGTACACAGGTGAATGGTATGGAAACAAAGTAGTATGCTCCCGCTTAGTAGATAGATGGGTACTTACTGTTGCATGTCATAATAGCTGGAGGCGCATGGTGCAAGGAAGATGTGAACTTGGGATGGATAAGACATCTGCAGGCGATGGCTTTACTGGTACTACATACTATGTGTTAAGAGCTACAGGGACGCACGAGGAAGCACACAGCTCGTAAGCTGGGCATTCAATGAGCGCAGTATCATCTCGATCATAGCGCCTCTCTTACTCTCAACGCTCTCAGTTCTCTCACCTCCGATTTGTTTGTTACTCTTCTTCTTAGGTTCGCGCGTTTAGGACAGCTAGCTGACAGGTTGTCTGCTAAGACCCTTTAGTGGAGGGCACATTCATTCATTTGGGAAACGCTCTCAGACACTTTTTATGGTCTTTTATGGGGGAAGGGAGTGGTGATGTCGTTGGAAACGTCAGCACTATTTAGCTCGGGCGATAGTGATTATAAATCCTAATATCCATATATATCCCTAATGTTGTGTTAGTGCTTTTTATCAGCTTAAGTTGTTTGTGAAATTAAAGTTTTTTTGAACTTTTATTTGCTATTTATGGCCTGTAGGCCTCATATACCCGAGCTCATATAATTCGTTTTTGAGTTTAAAAAAAAGCATAATATAAGTGGATTATTTTGACTATCATATTAGATGAAACATATGGTGGCCTATTTAATCAAGACTACTTTGTGTCAAGTTTAACAGGACTTGTTTTGTTAAACGATTTCAATGTTTAAAATAGTGGCAGGATTTTTATGTCATCAACAGGGGATATGGAGTATCTTGTTGGCCCATTCTTTGATGTAACAATAACCTGAAAGCAGGGCCCTCTTCCTCATCACTGCATGTAATAACCTCAAGCAGGGGCCTTTCCTCATCACTGGAATGTAACATAAGCTGCAGCAGGGCCTCTTCCTCATCACTGGAATGTAACATAACCTGCAGCAGGGCCTCTTTCCTCATCAACTGGAAATGTACACAACCTAGCAGGACACTTTTCCTCATCACTGGAATGTTATAACCTCAGCAGGGCCCTCTTCCTCATCACTGGAATGTAACAATAACTCAGCAGGGCCCTCTTCTCATCACTGGACTGTTTCACATCGGTTGTCTTCTGGTCTGGGATTCATATTCTGTGTTGTTTAATTCTGACTCTTCCTCACCTCTGAATGCATCTTCCTGTCAGTTTCCCTGGCCATCTTCTCTCCATGTCATGATCAAAAGATGGATAAGAGCTTCACATTGTATATCGTTAGGTCATTGTGCTCACAGAATGAATTGTGAGCAAGGACTCAAAAATATGTGTTACCAGAGCTCACGAGTAAAGTTCTATATATTATGATTGCAAACTACACTGAGGCAAACTACACCGAGGCAAACTACACTGAGGCAAGAGATCCATGCCACGTAGCCTGGGTCCATCCTGGGAGTGTTGCAGTCTACCGGCTCAGTAATGATAGCTCAGACGCTTCTTCCATTCAATGTCATTATTCGGTCTCTAATTGTCTAACCAATTTAAGGCTATAGCGTGTTTGATTAAAATGGACACGATTTAATAACCTGGCCCCAAAATGAATACACCTAAAGATGAAATAATTAAAACTGCAGGAAGATAAGAACACTATCTATCACTCCTGTCTTTGACCTACTCCCTCTTTCCTTCCTGACACATTGGGATGTGCTTTAATTGGACATGGGTGGAGGAAAGTGAACAGAGTTGAATAAGTAGACAGATTTGAGAGTCGGGGATGCCTGGGGATGTGGCGATGGAGTGATGGAAGGATGGACAAACAAACAGACTTGAGGACAGAGAGACAGATGGGTAGACTGGCGAACGGATGGATGAATGAACTAATATGCAAGTGAATGAGGTAGAGAATGAGAGCTGGCCTGCAGTGTTGACTTTGCATGTGTCCGTTTAGGCCCAGGGGAGAGAGGGCCAGGCTATATAAAGACCAGCATGGCCTGGGTGAGTCTGGATGTCTCTTATCCCCTAGTGAGACATAGAGAGAACTGGGGCAGGACATCCTCATCGTCCTCAACACACACACACACACACACACACACACACACACACACACACACACACACACACACACACACACACACACACACACAAAGTCTCTCTTAGTCTCCAAAGAACTGTTAACTGCCTCAAACAAATACAATAAGCAAAACAAATAACAATACGTTTTTTTTAATCTAGACACACACACCATGTCCCCAAGTTTCAAATGTCACGTTTTTAATGTCACGTGCACAAGTGCAGTGAAATGCCTTTCTTGCAAACTCCAAACCCAACAATGCAGTAATAAATAATGATGTAGCACTAAAAATAACATAAGATAGAACAACAACACACAAGAAGAAAAATAAGAACATGACAAGTAAGTAAGTTCACAGGGACAGTTCCAGGGTCAGTTGCTATATACAGGGTCAGTTCCAGGGTCAGTAGATATATACAGGGTCAGTTCCAGGGTCAGTAGCTATATACAGGGTCAGTTCCAGGGTCAGTAGCTATATACAGGGTCAGTTCCAGGGTCAGTAGCTATATACAGGGTCAGTTCCAGGCTCAGCTCCAATTACACATTTACAATGTGCAGAGATACTGGAGTCTTCAGACAGAACACCATAAAACATGGACCTGGTAAAGACACATCTTTACACTCCTATGTGAAGAGCTCAGGGAGAGAGAGCCACTGTGCCTTCAACAGTCCTGATCTCTTCACAACCTCTAGTTCTGAGGCTCCAGGGGGCCTCTTCCTTAACCAACCTATTGGCTAGCCAGCGTGTGATTATAAATCCATAATAATCCATATATTATCACCTAATGTTGTGTTAGATCTTTTTATCAGCTTAAGTTGTTGTGAAAATTACAAGTTTTGAACTTTTATTTGCTATTTATGGCCTGTAGGCCTCATATACCCGAGCTCATATAATTCGTTTTTGAGTTAAAAAAAAGCATAATATATGGATTATTTTGACTATAACAAATATTCAGATGAAACATATGGTGCTATTTATCACAGACTACTTTGTGTCAAAGTTTAACAAGGACATTTGTTTTGAAACGATTTCAAATGTTTAAATAGTGGCAGGATTTTATGTCATCAACAGGGGATATGGAGTATCTTGTTGGCCCATTCTTTGATGTAACAATAACCTCAGCAGGGCCCTCTTCCTCATCACTGCAATGTAACAATAACCTCAGCAGGGCCCTCTTCCTCATCACTGGAATGTAACAATAACCTCAGCAGGGCCCTCTTCCTCATCACTGGAATGTAACAATAACCTCAGCAGGGCCCTCTTCCTCATCACTGGAATGTACCCAACACGAGACTAAATTACCTCGGTTCAAACTGTGTGGTTGATGTGTTCATCTCGGTACAGCTCGTTCCTCACAATGACTGGGGGCAAATTTTAGGCTTAGACTTTGTTTGGATGTCGATCAACCTCATATCAACTTCCCACACACACCACACACACAAGCACACACCACAACACACACCACGCACGCACGCACGCACGCACGCACGCACGCAGACGCACTGCGCACTACACTCAGCACAGCTACGAGCAACGCACACGCACACAGCATCACACAGAAGGAAACACACAGAGAAACAAAACAATGAACAAAACACACCAACTACATTATACGCAGCTGAACATGATTGCATAAGTAAAATTAGCCAAACTGTAAATGATGCTGTAAACACTAAGTAAATAATAAACACAAAATGGAGGGACTGACGTAACAATCTCTTTGCTTGCGGGCAGCCATTTGGATTCTTGCCCTGAAAAACTCTAGCTAGCCTCTAGTTAACTTGTAATGAATGTCTCATCCACAAGGTGCAATTGCCTGACACCTTCCACCACACAGCCGCACACACAACAAACATGCATACACACGCAACGCACCACGAACCCTCCTTCGCCCATAAGAAATAGGTGCATGAACTCCATTACAAAACACCCTCTTCGCGCCATAGAGTATAGGTGCTCGACTTCGCATTACACACCCTCATCGCGCGATAGATAGGTGCTGACTTCCATTACCACCTCCTTCGCCCATAAGATAGGTCTGAACTTCCATTATCACACCTCCTATCGCCGCATAAGAAACGGTGCTGACTTCCATTACACAGCCCTCCTTCGCCCATAAGAGTAGGTGCTGACTTCCATCCACACCCTCCTCGCCCTAAGCATAGGTGCGACTTTCCATTACACACCTCCTTCGCCGCATAAGATAGGTGCTGACTTCCATTACACAACCCTCTTCGCCGGCATAAGATAAGGTGCTACTTCCATTACACACCCTCCTTCGCCGCATACAGATAGGTGCTGACTTCCATTACACAACCCTTTCGCCTGCAATAAAGATAGAGTGCTGACTTCCCATTACACACCCCTCGCTTCGCCGCATAACGATATGGTGCTGACTTCCATTACACACCCTCGTTGCGCCGCATAAGATAGGTGCTGACTTCCAGTTACACACCCTCCTTCGGCCGCATAAGACAGTCTTGACCCCTCCCCCAATTAACACCCAAATACACCTTCGCTCGCCTTAAAGATAGGTGCTAGACTTCCATTACAACACCCCCTTCGCCATAAGATAGGTGCTGACTTCCATTACAACACACCGCTCCTTCGCCCATCAAGATAGGTGCTGACTTCCATCTACAACCCTCCTTCGCCGATAAGATAGGTGCTGACTTCCATTAACACACCTCCTTCGCCGCACATAAATAGGTGCTGACTTCCATAACACCTCCTTCGCCGCATAAGATAGTGTGCTGACTTCCAATTAACACCCTCCTTCGCCCATAAAGATGAGGTGCTACTCATTAACAGCACCCTCCCTTCGCTCATAACGATAGTGCTGACTTCCATTACACACCCTCCGTTCGCCATACGAGATAGGTCTGACTTCATTTAATTATTGTCCTCACAAGGGTCTTCAGACTACCTGTCAGTATCTGGGCCTTGAAAGAAAGAGAAAAAGGGGGTGGGGGAGGAGAGAGAGGGGGAGCCTAATGTTCCTCATCGTCAGCCTGTGTTTCCGTGGGCCTGTGAATTGTTTGAACCAGTCCAGTCGGCCAGACACCTCCATATCTCGCACTCGCTCCACATAGACACATTTTAGATCACCAAACGAGCTGAATAGCTCGATCAAGCTCTGTGTTTCCACCCCCGTGTCCCCCCCCTTGTGTCTGTGTCTTCCCCCCAGGTCATTTCTCAGGGAGACAGACCTAAAGGGAACAATAGGAGAGGATGGGGTTGTTTTGTTTTCTAACGGGCTGTAGGTAGGTAGGAGGTCAACCTCGAATATGCAGGACAGAGCAGGAGGAGGAGAGGAGAGAGGAAGGGATGAGAGGGGGAATATGGGTGAGATAAAGTGAGAAGAAGAGTAGAATAGCAAGGAGGATGTGTGGTGGTCATGCATGAGGAGATGAAGAGGCGAGCAAGAATGCAAAAAAAAAAGTATGTTTGTTGTTGTGAAGTACACTCCGGTTGACCGTTACTAAAAAGTCTAAACATGTATAACGGGAAAATAAACAAATGTGTTAGGTAATAAATACTTGAGCAAGGTAGCCAGCCACAAATGCAATCGATTTCAAGGTTGGTAAACAGGGGTCCTTAAAATGATCAACTCCCGCCACCTGCGGGTAGATTTGGACATTGGCGGCTAAGGTGTTTATTTCACAGCCACGTTGGTTGTTGTGGTCGGGCCTCCAAGAGTGCGAGCCAATTTCACTCCATTTGTGGACTAAAAATAGTCAGTAATGAAAATCACATTTATAGTCAATATAAATGCTGGCAGTCGCTGTTTCCAACAGGTATTGTCTGCCGTCTTTGTGTCACTGCTGGCTAAATACTCGAAAGAACCTACGAACTCCCTAAACTACCCACCTGCGCTGCAACACTGCCTGGCTGGGTCTGTGCGCCACCGTGAAAGAAGCTGAGTGAAAAGAATTCACCTTTAGAATGGCTCGCGTATAGGCCATACCCAAGTTGAACTAATTTACATGAAACGAAAGCTCTGCCTGAAGTGAGACTTGTCCTTGTGTTGCTTGGCTATTTCCATTGCTTTGTTCACCAAGCTAGGCTTGTTTTTCACTGCTTTACAATTTCAACTGCTAGGGAAGAGAAGACAATGCTTCTACTAGTCAATCTTACGGTACAACATGACTCTAGTCAAACTGTTACCAGGTTAGCTGTGAACATGTTGTCCCTCTATGATGTTAAAGATGCAGGGCAACGTCTTACTAGTAGAACATGTTATTGTTTTAGAAAAACATTACAAAGCATGCTCACCAGTTTTTTTAAATTTAGTTTTATCTCCCTGCCACATGTGGCTGGTTGACCAAACACGTAACATTTTAGGCCCTGGTGGTAAATCATCGAAAGCACCCAACTAAAACAGGAGGTTCTGTTAGATACAGACAAACTCACCCTACCAAATTCCTCACACGCTAACCCTTAGGCCACACACACACACACACACACACACACACACACACACACACACCACACACCCACACACCACACACCACAACCACACACAACCCACTACACCCAAATTACACACACACACACACACTGTATAGCACACACAAATCACCACACACACACAACACACACACAACACCAAACAACAAACCACACACAGATACTGACAACACAACACAACAACAACACACACAACACACACACGCACATCACAACACACACACACACACACACAGCCACACACACACTCATATCACACAGGCGTAATCCCTTAAAGGGGGCTTAAAGGCACCTATCAGAAGTGTGATTCCTGCAGAGATGCTCCAGGTATCTTGACTCCAGGTATAAATTTAGCCCATGCAAACATCAAATCAGTCCATTACACGAAGAGAGGGAGAAACAGACGGGAACGGGCATGGGCTGGTAATGGATGGGTGTCTCTTACAGGGCATTTTAGGCCTAGCTAGCTAAAACCTCGACGGGACTGACCGGAAGGGAGGCGACAGTTAGAAGAAAGAGGACAGTAAGCATCTGAATAAGAGGGAAGGATAAGCCCAAATGATAGTTACCAGGTGAGGGAAAGAAGAACAAAAACTACACCGAGGCTAAAGTACATACCGAGGCAAACCTATCACAAAAGGCAACTAAACCAATGGAAACTACACCGAGGCACAACTACACTGAGACAACTTCAACAACTAGGACAAAACTAAACCGACGACAGAACACAACCAAGGGCAAAACTACACCGAGACAAACTACACCAACGGCAAACTACACTGAGGCAACACTACACCAAGGCAACTACACAAGAGCAACTACACCAAGGCAAACTACCAGAGGAAAACTAAACCAACGGCAAACGTACACTGAAGGCAAAAACTACCACTGAATGTAAACTACACCAAGGCAAACTACACTGAAGCAAACTACACCAAGAACTGCGGCAATACCACGAACTACACTGAGGCATACTACACCGGAGGCAAACTACACTGATCAGCAACTACACCAAGGAACTACAGAGCCTACACAGGCAATACCGGGCAAACTACACCAATGCCAAACTAACACTGAGGCAAACTACACCAAGCAAGCGGCAAACTAAAGCACTCGAGGCAAACTACACAACGAGCAACTACACTGGAGGCAACAACAACGAGGAACTCACTGAGAAAACATTTCAACGTAGCCTGGTCCATACCTGGGCAGTGTTTGCAGTCTACCGGGCTCAGTAATGAATAGCCGACTCAGACGCTCTGCCATTCAATGTCATTATTCGTCTCTCTAAATTGTCTAACCAAATTTAGAGGCTATAGCGTGTTTGATTAAAATGGACACGATTTAATACTGGCCCCAAAATGAATACACCTAAAGAATGAAATACATTAAAATGCAGGAAGACTAAGAATCACATCTCATAACTCTCGTCTTGACCTACTCCCTCTTTCCCTTCCTGCACATTGGGATGTGCTTTAAGTTGGACATGGTGGAGGAAAGTGAACTACAGAGTGGAATAAGTAACAGATTTGAGAGTCGGGGAGTCCTGGGGATGTGGCGAGGAGTGAGGAAGGATCGGAGCAACAAACAACTGAGGACAGAGAGCAGATGGGTAAGACTGGCCGAACGGATGGATGAATGAACTAATATGCAAGCGATGAGGTAGAGAATGAGAGCTGGCCTGCAGTGTGTGACTGTTGCATGTGTCGTTTAGGCCCCATGGGAGAGAAGGGCCAGGCTATATAAGACCAGCATGGCCTGGGTTGATGTCTGATGTCTCTTATCCCTAGGAAGACATAGAGAGAACTGGGCAGGACATCCTCAATTCGTCTCCCACACAGCACACAACACCACACAGCACACACACACACACAACACAAACACAACAAAAAATCCTCACACACACAACACACTACACACAAGTCTCTCTTAGTCTCCCAAAAGAACTGTTAACTGCCCAAACAAACTACATATACGCAAAACAACTAAAATACGTTTTTTTAATCTAGACCACACACCATCTGTCCCATAGTTTCAAATGTCACGTTTTTAATGTCAGCGTGCAACAATGCAGTGAAATGCCTTTCTGCAAACTCCAACCCATACAATTGCAGTAATAAATAAGATGTAGCAACTAAAAATACATAAGAGAAACAACGAACAAACAAGAAGAAAATAAAGAAAACATGAACAAGTAAGGTAATTCAACAGGACAGCTTCCACGGGGTCAGTTTGCTATAGTACAGGGTCAGTTTCAGCTCAGTTAGATATACTACAGGGTCCGTTCCCAGGGTCAGTAGCTATATACACGGGTCAGTCTCCAGGGTCGTAGCTATATACAGGGTCAGTTCCAGGGGTCATAGCTACATACTACAGGGTCGTTCCAGCTCAGCTCCAAATTACAACATTTACAATGTGGCAGAGATACTGGAGTCTTCAGACCGAATACCATAAAAACATTGGACCCTGGTAAACAGACACATCTTACACTCCTATGTGAAAGAGCTCAGGAGAGAGAGCACTGTGCCTTAAACCAGTCCTGATCTCTTCAAACCTCTAGTTCTGAGGCCCAGGGGGCCCTCTTCCACCTCTTGACCGCTAGGGTCAGATTTCTTTGGATTTTTAAAATAATAAGTTCCCAGGGTAAACGGACTATTTCTGCAGGTCCAGAATTCGTAGAATATGCACTATAATTTACAGATTAGGATAGAAAACACTCCAAAGTTTCCAAAAACTGTCAAAAAATTCGTCTGTGAGTGTAACAAAAAGATTCGCAGGCAAAAACCTGAGAAAATCTAACCCGAAGTGATTTTTAAATTTAAAAATCTGTGTTTCCTGGCCCTCTTCTTCCATTTAAGGGTATGCAACAGACTTCATTTTCAATGGCCATCTCTCAGGCTGTGACCAGGGCTTAGACATAGTTCAGGCTTTTATTTTGAAAATTCTGCGAGATTTTCAAAACTAGTCAGGTGTCCTCTGAATTAGTTCCTGAAGCGCCGAGAGGGGTAGCTCTCGCATTTTCTTTCGTGTCTTTTAATTGAAAGGTACGGTCCGGTTGAAATATATTGATTATGTTTGTTAAAAACAAACTGAGGATTGATTATAAAAAACATTGACACTGTTTCTACGAACATTATGGAATACTTTTTGGAATTTTTCATCGAATGGAACGAGGCTCTTTGGTTTTCTGAACCATAAACGGCAATCTCAAATGGCGTTTTTGTGTATATAAAAAATAATATTATCGCAAAAATACACATTTGGTTTGTGTAATGGGAGTCTCGTGAGTGCAAACACTCCGAAGATATTCAACAGGTAAGCGATTAATTTTCATTGCTTTCTGACTTTTCGTGACCCATGCTAATTTGGGGCTGCTGTTTGTATGCATTGACTTGATACCTCACAAAAAGCCTTTTAGATTGCTTTCGCTGCAAAAGCAATATTTTCAACATCTGACACGCAATATGGTGGATAAACAAGCCGTAAGCTGGTGTTTTGGTATATTCACTTGTGATTGCATGATTTATAAATAATTTTTAAAGTAATATTTGCCGGCCCTGCAATTCAGCGGTGTTAGGAAAATGATCCCTAAAGGTCGTCGAGAAACGAATGGATACACTAAGAGAGAAGAATGGAAAAAAGAAAAAACGCTGGTAAAGACACATCTTTACACTCCTATGTGAAGAGTCTCAGGGACCGAGAGAGCCACTGTGCTCAACAGTCCTGATCTCTTCAGCAACTCTAGTTCTTGAGGCTCCACGGGGGCCTCTTCCTAACCACCTATTGGCTAGCCAGCGTGTGATTATAATCCAATAATTAATCCATATATTAATCAACTAATGTGTGTTAGATCTTTTTTATCAAGCTTTAAGTTGTTGTGAAAATTACAAGTTTTGAACTTTTATTTGCTATTTATGGCCTGTAGGCCTCATATACCCGAGCTCATCATAAATTCGTTTTGAGTTAAAAAAAGCATAATATATGGTTATTTTTGACTATAACAAATATTCAGATGAAACATATGGTGCTATTTATCACAGACTACTTTGTGTCAAAGTTTAACAAGGACATTTGTTTTGAAACGATTTCAAATGTTTAAATAGTGGCAGGATTTTACTGTCAATCAACGGGGATATGGAGTATCTTGTTGGCCCATTCTTTGATGTAACACATAAACCTCAGCAGGGCCCTCTTCCTCATCACTGCAATGTAACAAAACCTCAGCAGGGCCCTCTTCCTCATCACTGGAATGTAACAAACCTCAGCAGGGCCCTCTTCCTCATCACTGGAATGTAACAAAACCTCAGCAGGGCCCTCTTCCTCATCACTGGAATGTACAACAACCTCAGCAGGACACTCTTCCTCATCACTGGAATGTACAACAACCTCAGCAGGGCCTCTCTTCTCATCACTGGAATGTAACAATAACCTCAGCCAGGGCCCTTCCTCATCACTGGACTGTTCCACATCGGTTGTCTCCTGGTCTGGATCATATTCTGTGTTGTCTTCAACTTCTGACACTTCCTCCTCTGATGCATCTTCCCTGTCAGTTTCCTGGCCTCTCTCCTCACCAGTGTCATGTCAAAAGAATAGGATCAAGAGCTTCACAATCTGTATATCGTTAGGTCATTGTGCTGCACAGAATGAATTGTGAGCAAGGACTCAAAAAATTGTGTATACCAGAGCTACGAGAAAAGTTCTATATAATTCATTGAAATAAATGTTGTGATGTTTGTGAGAATGCCACAGGTGTGGTTCCCGTGGGGATTCTATTGGGGAAAGGTTCCCCGTGGGGGTTGCCATGGAAGCCAAGAAGGCGAGTGAGGTGTGTGTTTGTGCTCAAAACATTAC
>NW_019943124.1:162847-178528 GCF_002910315.2 Salvelinus sp. IW2-2015
ACACACACACACACACACACACACACACACACCACACACACACACACACACACACAACACACACACACACACACACACCGTATGCACATTTATGCACGCACACACACGCACGCAACACACGCCGCACACACACGCAAGACACACACACACACACCACTATTATTGTGTGTTTCTACCGTCTGTCAATGATGGTTTATGTTTTTAATACCTGATATGAAAAGACCTGACCCTGTCTTTGACTTGTAGGACTGTATCATCGTTGTTCGAAATGACAGAGAAGAGACAGATAGAGAGAGAGAGAGCAGAGAGAGAGAGAGAGACATAGAGAGAACATAGAGAGAGCATGGACAGAGACAGAGAAAAAGGACACATAAAGAGACAAGAGAGAGGAGGAGACAGGAGAGAGGGACAGAGATAGAGAGAAGGACAGAGATAGAGAGAGGGACAGAGACAGAGAGAGAGGGACAGAGAAAGAGACAGAGAGAGGGAGGAGACAGAGAGAGGGACAGAGATAGAGAGAGGGACAGAGAAGGAAGAGACAGAGAGAGGAGGGAGACAGAGAGAGGGAGGAGACAGAGAGAGGGACAAGACAGAGGAGAAGGGACAGAGACAGAGAGAGGGACAGAGAAAGAGACAGAGAGAGCGAGGAGAGACAAGAGAGAGGACAGAGACAGAGAGAGGGACAGAGGAAGAGAGACAGAGAGAGGGACAGAGAAAGAGACGGAGAGAGAGGAGGAGACAGAGAGAGGGACAGAGCCAGAGAGAGGGACAGATAAAGGGGCTGATAACGAGACAGAGAGAGGAGGAGACAGGGAGAGGGAGGAGACAGAGAGAGGGACAGAGAAAGGGGCTGATAAAGAGAGAGAGAGAGGGGAGGAGACAGGGAGAGGGACAGAGCCAGAGAGAGGGACAGATAAAGGGCTGATAACGAGACAGAGAAGAGGAGGAGACAGGGAGAGGGACAGAGCCAGAGAGAGGGACAGATAAAGGGCTGATAACGAGACAGAGAGAGGGAGGAGACAGGGAGAGGACAGAGCCAGAGAAGAGGACAGAGAAGAGGGCTGATAACGAGACAGAGAGAGGGAGGAGACAGGGAGAGGACAGAGAAAGGGCTGATAACGAGACAGAGAGAGGGAGGAGACAGGGAGAGGACAGAGCCAGAGAGAGGGACAGAGAAAGGGGCTGATAAAGAGAGAGAGGAGGAGACAGGGAGAACTTGGCTTAGTGCCTCCAAGGTGGTTGTTTTCATTGTAGACACCACCTGTTCTCTTCTCCAGCTGACACAGATATCAGTGCCAATACATTTTCAGCAATTAACAAACAAGTCAACTGCAACAGGGGATCTGTGTAGTGTAGGTGAAAGCCCAAGTCCAGTATTTAACATTATCTCATGTAGAGGTTAATCCTTCTATATTGGTTTAGAGGCCAGGGGAGTTGACCTCTTGTGGCTAGCGTGTGAGTACCGAGTGTATATGTTTAGACATTTGATCTTTCGATTGCTCCATGCTAGTCACCGATTCAGTCGTTCAGAATGGTCAAACTGGCCACAAGCCAAGCTCTCCTACTCAATGAATACCAATACACCACTATGAATGAACCGTGATTCAAGACAGCAGAATAAATATGTTTCGGAGTGTGTGGGCGCTGAGGTTTCACCCCCAACGACATGATCTTCCTGTCGTCTTTCATCCCTCCATCTCTCTCTTTGTCCCTCTGCTCAGTGTCAGAGCACGAGGTTCCCCGCACTTCACAAGATTTAAGAAGCACCTCAAGTCAGGAAATGTAATGGTACAGGACACAGGCAGGCGCTTGTCCAGAACGTCTCACACACACGTCACGCGGACACCAGGCCCACTTTCTGACTGAAAATTAGAAAAAGCATCAGAAACAGAAAGAATCAATTTATCTCAACTCAAAAGCAGTCAAAAGTTTAAATGAAAATGAGTTATTTGCCATTGGCAGTCCAGTGCCACTCCTGTCCACCAGCAGGCTGTTAGTGAGGTCAGTGCTGTCCTCGTTGTGGGCAGAAGAGTGTCTAAAGGCACACTTTAGTCTTAACTGTGCTGAGCTTGTTGCCAGTGTCCGTCCGGTCTAGGCTCTTGGCTGGGAACTAACTCTAACTCCCTCTCCCTCTCCCCCTCCCTCTCTCTCTCCCTCTCCCTCTCCCTCTCCCTCTCCCTCTCCCTCTCCCTCTCTCTCTCTCTCTCTCTCTACCTCTCTCTCTCTCTCTCCCTCTCTCTCCCCCTCTCTCCTCTCTCTCTCTCTCTCTGACCTCTTTTCAGTCGGTGGCCTCCGTATGTAGTCTAACTGTAGATACCTTATGGTGTATGCATGCTGTCTATGTACTGTATCTGTATCCCATCCAGCCATCAGTCTGTCAGTTGTCTGTCTGTTTTTACATCTAGCCACACATCATTCTGGCTGTCAGTATATATAGACAGATTATATGCTGTTTTCACTCCAGCATGTTGATAGTGGGAGTTGTAGTCCTTCCCTTGCAGATGACCTGACATTAGGGCCTGTCTCTCACATCACTCCAGCTTGTTGATAGTGGAGTGTGTAGTCCTTCCCGTGTTGCTCGTAACTCTACTAGAAGACTGTGCATATATGACTTAGTGTGTGTGTGTGTGTGTGTGTGTGTGTGTGTGTGTGTGTGTGTGTGTGTGTGTGTGTGTGTGTGTGGTGTGTGTGGTTGTGTGTGTGTGTGTGTGTGTGTGTGTGTGTGTGTGTTGTGTGTGTGTGTATGTGTATGTGTGTGTGTGTGTGTGTGTTGATCCCTGTGGATGAGGCTGACAGATGCTGTCAGGAGGGTCTCGACTCCTGACTCCCGACTGCAGTATGGAGCTCTGTGTGTAAGGGGCGTGACCCCACAGCTCTCTGGACCCAGGCTGGTACACACAGAATGGGTGAAAACACTGTGAGGTGCTCCAGTGGGCTGGTGTGCTGCACAAGGGAGTGCTCTGGGATCACACTGAGAATGAGGGTTGAACACTGGAGGGAGAGAAAGGAGACATGTTTGGCAAATGATAGCATGAATAGCATATGTTTTCCCTCCAAATGACAGCATGAATAGAATATGTTTTCCCTCCAAATGACAGCATGAATAGAATATGTTTTCCCTCCAAATGACAGCATGAATAGAATATGTTTTCCCTCCAAATGACAGCATGAATAGAATATGTTTTCCCTCCAAATGACAGCATGAATAGAATATGTTTTCCCTCCAAATGACAGCATGAATAGAATATGTTTTCCCTCCAAATGACAGCATGAATAGAATATGTTTTCCCTCCAAATGACAGCATGAATAGAATATGTTTTCCCTCCAAATGACAGCATGAATAGAATATGTTTTTCCCTCCAAATGACAGCATGAATAGCATATGTTTTCCCTCCAAATGACAGCATGAATGGAATATGTTTTCCCTCCAAATGACAGCATGAATAGGAGATGTTTTCCCTCCAAATGACAGCATGAATGGAATATGTTTCCCTCCAAATGACAGCATGAATAGGAGATGTTTTCCCTCCAAATGACAGCATGAATAGCATATGTTTTCCCTCCAAATGACAGCATGAATAGAATATGTTTTCCCTCCAAATGACAGCATGAATAGAAGATGTTTTCCCTCCAAATGACAGCATGAATAGAATATGTTTTCCCTCCAAATGACAGCATGAATAGAATATTTTTCCCTCAAATGACAGCATGAATGGAAGATGTTTTCCCTCCAAATGACAGCATGAATAGGAGATGTTTTGCCTCCAAAACATCTCCTTTGTGTGTGGATGGAATAGTATATCTACAGTTGCCTTTGTTGAGCAGGTATACAGACCTAAACAGGATAACAGTTTTAGTGTGGGTGGAAGAAGTGTTTTGTGGGTGTAATGCAGGGGACAAATCAAACCACCCTACCCTAGATCAGATGAGACCAGGATGGAGGGATGAAAGGAGGGGTGAAACCAGCTAGCTCTAGGCTCGGGGAGACGGGGGCGTCACCGCCACGCTATAGACCTGTCAAACATATCAACCATAACAACCATATCAACCATGTCAACCATAACAACCATATCAACCATATCAACCATATCAACCATAACAACCAATCAACCATATCAACCATATCAACCATAACAACCATAACAACCATATCAACCATAAACAACCATATCAACCATATCAACCATATCAACCAATCAACCATAACAACCATATCAACCATAACAACCATATCAACCATAACAACCATATCAACCATAACAACCATATCAACCATAACAACCATAACAACCATAATCAACCATAACAACCATATCAACCATATCAACCATAACAACCATATCAACCATAACAACCATATCAACCATAACAACCATAACAAACCATATCAACCATAACAACCATATCAACCATAACAACCATAAACAACCAATCAACCATAACAACCATATAACCATATCAACCATAACAACCATATCAACCATAACAACCATATCAACCATAACAACCATATCAACCATAACAACCATATCAACCATAACAAACCATAACAACCATATATCAACCATATCAACCATAACCATGTCAACCATAACAACCATATCAACCATATCAACCCATATCAACCATATCCAACCATAACAACCATATCAACCATAACAACCATATCAACCATAACAACCATATCAACCATAACAACCATATCAACCAATAACAACCATATCAAACCATAACAACCATAACAACCATATCAACCATAACAACCATATCAAACCATATCAACCATAACAACCATACAAACCATAACAAACCATTATCAACCATAACAACCATAACAACCATATCAACCATAACAACCATATCAAACCATAACAACCATAACAACCATATCAACCATAAAACCATATCAACCAAATCAACCATAACAACCAATCAACCATAACAACCATAATCAACCATACAACCATATCACCATAACAACCATATCAACCATAACAACCATAACAACCATATCAACCATATCAACCATAACCATGTCAACCATAACAACCATATCAACCATATCAACAATCAACCATATCAACCAAACAACCATATCAACCATAACAACCATATCAACCATAACAACCATATCAACCATAAACAACCATATCAACCATAACAACCATATCAACCATAACAACCATAACAACCATATCAACCATATCAACCATATCAACCATAACAAACATATCAACCAAACAACATATCAACCATAACAACCATATCAACCATAACAACCATAACAACATATCAACCATATCAACCATAACCATTCAACCATATCAACCATATCAACCAATCAAACATAACAACCATAACAACCATATCAACCATATCAACCATAAACAACCATATCAACCATATTCAACCATATCAAACCATATCAACCATATCAACCATAACCATGTCAACCTTAAACAACCATATAAACCATATAACCATATCAACCATCAACCATATCAACCATATCAACCATAAAACCATTCAACCATACAACCATAACAACCATATCAACCAAACAACCATAACAACCATATCAACCATTATCAACCATATTCAACCATATCAACCATATCAACCATAACAACCATATCAACCATATCAACCATAACAACCATATCAACCATGTCAACCATAACAACCATATCAACCATATCAACCATAACCATAACAACCATAACAACCATAACAAACTATAACAACCATATCAACCATAACAACCATAACAACCATATCAACCATAACAACCATAACAACCATATCAACCATAACAACCATAACAACCATATCAACCATAACAACCATATCAACCATACAAACAAACCATAACAACCATATCAACCATATCAACCATATCAACCATATCAACCATAACAACCATATCAACCATAACAACCATAACAACCATATCAACCATAACAACCATATCAACCATATCAACCATATCAACCATAACAACCATAACAAACCATATCAACCATAACAACCATTAACAACCATATCAACCATAAACAACCATATCAACCATATCAACCATAACAACCATAACAACCATATCAACCATAACAAACCATAACAACCATAACAACCATATCAACCATATCAACCATATCAACCTAACAACCATATCAACCATGTCACTATAACAAACATATCAACCATAACAACCATGTCAACCATATCAACATATCAACCATAACCATAACAACCATAACAACCATATCAACCATGTCAACCATAACAACCATAACAACCATAACAAACTATAACAACCATATCAACCATAACAACCATAACAACCATAACAACCATATCAACCATATCAACCATAACAACCATATAACCATAACAACCCATAACAACCATATCAACCATAAACAACCATATCAACCATATCAACCATATCAACCATAACAACCATATCAACCATGTCAACTATAACAACCATATCAACCATAACAACCATGTCAACCATATCAACCATATCAACCATAACCATATCAACCATAAACCATAACAACCATAACAACCATATCAACCATGTCAACCATAACAACCATAACAACCATATCAACCATAACAACCATATCAATCATAACAACCATAACAACCGTAAACACATCAACCATATCACCATAACAACCATAACAACCATATCAACCATATCAACCATAACAACCATATCAACTATATCAACCATAACAACCATGTCAACCATAACAACCATATCAACCATATCAACTATATCAACCATAACAACCATGTCAACCATATCAACCCATATCAACCATAACAAACCATGTCAACCATATTCAACTATATCAACCATAACAACCATGTCAACCATAACCATGTCAACCATAACCATGTCAACCATAACCATGTCAACCCATATCGACCATATCAACCATAACCATGTCAACCATAACCATGTCAACCATTAACCATGTCAACCATAACCATATCAAACCAGTCAACCACGTCAACCATATCAACCATAACCATATCAACCAAGTCAACCATGTCAACCATGTCAACCATGTCAATCAAATCAACCATAACCATATCAACCATAACAACCATATCAACCATAACAACCATAACCATGTCAACCATATCAACCATATCAACCATATCAACCATAACAACCATATCAACCATATCAACCATATCAACAACAAACCATTATCAACCATATTCAACCATAACCAATCAACCATGTCAACCATATCAACCTATCAACCATAACATGTACACTATATCAACCATATCAACCATAACCATATCAACCCATATCAACCATAACCAACATATCAACCAATAACAACCATATCAACCATAACAACCATATCAACCCTTAGAGTGGGTTATATTATTATACTACTCTCAGTGGGTAAAGTGTTCCTTATCATGTTTCTAGGGTTGATATGGTTTGTTATGGTTGATATGGTTGTTATGGTTGATAATGGTTGTTATGGTTGATATGGTTGATATGGTTATGGTTGATATGGTTGATATAGTGTACATGGTTTATGGTTGATATGGTTGATATTGGTTGACATGGTTTGATATGGTTATGGGTTGCATATGGTTGATATGGTTATTGTTGATATGGTTATATGGTTGATATGGTTGTTATGTTGATATGGTTGATATGGTTTGATATGGTTGACATGGTTATGTTGTTATGGGTTGATATGGTTGTTATGGTTGATATGGTTATGGTTGATTGATTGACATGGTTGACATGGTTGACATGGTTTGACTTGGTTGATATGTTATGGTTGATATGGTTGACGTGGTTGACTTGGTATATTGGTATGGTTGACATGGTTATGGTTGGACATGGTTATGGTTGACATGGTTATGGTTGATATGGTCGATATGGTTGACATGGTTATGGTTGAATGGTTATGGTTGACAGGTTATGGTTGACATGGTTGTTATGGTTGATATAGTTGATATGGTTGACATGGTTGTTATGGTTGATATGGTTGTATGGTTGACATGGTTGTTATGGTTGATATAGTTGATATGGTTGATATGGTGTTATGGGTTGACATGGTTGTTATGGTTGATATAGTTGATATGGTTGTTTATGGTTGATTTGGTTGATATGGTTGTTATGGTTGTTATGGTTGATATGGTTGATGTGTTTACGGTTGTTATGGTTGTTATGATTGCATATGGTTGTTATGGTGATATGGTTGTTATGGTTTTTTATGGTTGACATGGTTGATATGGTTGTTATGGTTGTTATGGTTATGGTTGATATGGTTATGGTTTGATATGGTTGATTATGGTTGACATGGTTGTTATGGTTGATATGGTTGTTATAGTTGACAATGGTTGATATGGTTGTTATGGTTGATATGGTTTATATGGTTGATATGGTTGTTATGGTTGATATGGTTGTTATGGTTGTTATGGTTGATATGCGTTGTTATGGTTGATATGGTTGATATGGTTGTTATGGTTGTATGTGTTATCGTTGAATGGTTGTTATAGTTGTTATGGTTGTATGGTTGTTTATGGTTGACATGGTTGATATGGTTGTTATGGTTGTTATGGTTATGGTGATATGGTTGATATGGTTGACATGGTTGTTATGGTTGCATATGTTTGTTATAAAGTTGACATGGTTGCACTTATGGTTGATGTTGAATATGGTTGATATGGTTGATATGGTTATGGTTGCTATGGTTGTTATGGTTGATATGGTTGTTATGGTTGTTATGGTTGATATGGTTGATATGGTTGTTATGGTTGAGTATTGGTTGTTATGGTTGTTATGGTTGATATGGTTGTTTATAGGTTGTTATGGTTGATATGGTTGATATGGTTGATATGGTTGTTAATGGTTGATATGGTTGTTATGGTTGTTTATGGTTGATATGGTGTTATGTTGTAGTTGATATGGTTGTATGCGTTGATATGGTTGTATGGTTGTATGGTTGATATGGTTGTTATGGTTGATATGGGTTGCTTATGGTTGTTATGGTTGATATGGTTGTTATGGTTTGTTATGGTTGATATGTTGTTATTGTTGTTATGAGTGATGGTTGTTTAATAGTTGTTTAATGGTTTATGGTTGTTATGGTTATGGTGATATGGTTGATATGGTTCGTTATGGTTGACATGGTTGATATGGTTGTTATGGTTGATATGGTTTGAATATGGTTGTGTTATGGTTGATATGCGTTGATTATGGTTGATATGGTTGATGATGGTTGATATGGTTGTTATGGGTTGTTATGGTTTGATATGGTTGTTATGGTTGATATGTTGATTATTGTGTGTTATGGTTGATATGGTTTGATATGGTTGTTATGGTGATATGGTGATATGGTTGATATGGTTGTTAAGGTGACATGGTTGATGGTTGATATGCGTTGATATGGTTGATATGGTTGATATGGTTGATATGGTTGTATTGGTTGATATGGTTGATATGGTTGTTATGGTTGATTATGTTGAATTGGTTGATATGGTGATATGGTTGACATGGTTATGGCGTTGATATGGTTTGATATGTTTTATGGTTTGTTATTGTTTGAATGGTTGTATGGTGATATGGTTTTATGGTTGATAGGGTTGTTTATGGTTGATATGGTTGATATAGTTGATATGGTTGTCTATGGTATGTTGTTATGGTTGATATGGTTGTTTGTTATGGTTGATATGGTTGTTATGCTGATATGGTTGTTATGGTTGATATGGTGTTATGGTTTTTGCATATGGTCTCCGTTATGCGTTGATCATGGTTGGATATGGTTGATATGGTTGATATGGTTGTTATGGTTGACATGGTTATGGTTGATATGGTGAGTGTTATGGTTGTTTATGTGTTGGGTTTATGGTTATATGGTTGTTATGGTTGATATGGTTTTATGGTTGATATGGTTGTTGGTGATATGGTTTGATATGGTGTTATGTGTATATGTTGATTATGGGTGTTATGGTTGTTATGTGTATTGAGGTTTCATTGTTGTTATGGTTGTATATGGTTGTTTATGGTTGGATATGTTGTATGGTTGTTATGGTGATGATGGTTGTTGTGATATGGTTGTATATGGTTGTTATGGTTTGGTTGTTAATGGTGATATGGTGTTATGGTTTGTATGGTCTGATATGTGATTGGTGTTATGGTTGAATATGGTTGTTATGGGTTGATATGGTTGTTTATGGTTGATATGGTGATATGTTGTATGGTATGATATGGTTGTTATGGTTGGCAGTATGGTTGATATGTTGATGGTTGTTATTGTATGGTTGATATGCGTTGTTAGGTGACTATGTTATGGTTATGGTTGATATGGTTGTTATGGTTGTGTATCGGTTGTTATGGTTATATGGTGATATGGTTGTTATGGTACTATGGTTGTTATGGTTGTATGGTTGATTTATATGGTTGATTATGGTTGTATATGGTTGATTATGGTATTGCTTATGGTTGGATATGGTTGTTATGGTTGTAGTTGTTTATGGTTGTTATGGTTGATATGGTTGTTATGGTTTGTTATGTGTTGTTATCTGATGAGTGGTTGATATGGGTTGTTATGCGTTGATAGGTTGTAGGTTGGTTTATGCGTTGATATGGTTGTATGCGTTGTGGTTATGTTGTATGGTTGTTTATGGTTGATATGGTTGTTATGGTTGATATGTTGATATGGTTGATAAATGGTTTGATATGGTTGTTATTGGTTTATATTGGTTGTTATGGTTGTTATGGTTGATATGGTTGATATGGGTTGATATGTGTTAGGTTGATATGGTTTGAATTATGGTTGATATGGTTGTTATGGTTGACATTGGTTGATATGGTTGTTATGTTTGAATGTTTGACAGGTCTATAGCGTGGCGGTGACGCCCCCCGTCTTTCCCCCGAAGCCTAAGCTAGGCTGTTTCACCCCTCCTTTCATCCCTCCATCCTGGTCTCATCTTGATTCTAGGTAGGGTGCGGTTTGATTTGTCTCCCCTGCATTACACCCACAAAACACTTCTTCCACCCACACTAAAAACTGTTTATTCCTGTTTTAGGTCTGTATACCTGCTTCAACAAAGCCAACTGTAGATTACTATTTCCATCCACACACAAAGGAGATGTTTTGGAGGCAAAACATCTCCTAATTCATGCTGTCATTTGGACGGGAAACATCTTCCATTCATGCTGGTCATTTGGAGGGAAAACATATTCTATTCATGCTGGTCATTTGGAGGGAAAAACATATTCTATTCATGCTGGTCAAGTTGGAGGGAAAACATCTTCTATTCATGCTGTCATTTGCGAGAAAACATTTCTATTCATGCTGTCATTTGGAGGGAAAAACATATGCCTAATTCCATGCTGTCATTTGGAGGGAAAAACATTCCCTATTCATTGCCTGTCATTTGGAGGAAAACATTATTCCATTCATGCTGTTCTTTGGAGGGAAAACATCTCCTATCATTGCTTTCATTTTGGAGGGGAAAACATATTAATTCCATTCATCTTCACTTTGGAGAGGGAAAACATATGCTATTCATGCTGTCATTGGGAGGGAAAACATATTCTATTTCATGCTGTCATTGGAGACTTATCATGCTCTGGAAAAACATATTCTATTCATGCTGTCATTTGGAGAAAACATACATATTCTTTCATGCTGTCATTTGGGGGAAAACATATTCTATCATGCTTGTCATTTGGATGGGAAAACATTATTCTATTCAGTGCGTGTCATTTGGAGGGAAAACATATTCTATTCATGCTTCATTGGAGGGAAGAAAACATTATTTCTATTCAATGCTGTCATTTGGAGGGAACATATTCTATTCATGCTGTCCATTTGGAGGGAACAATCTATATGTCATAGGAAAAATATGCTATTCATGCCTTATCATTTGCCACAACATGTCTCCTTTTCTTCCCCTCCAGTGTTCAAACCCTCATTCTCAGTGTTGATCCCAGAGCACTCCCTTGGTGCAGCACCACCAGCCCACTGGAGCACCTCACCAGATGTTTTCACCCATTTCTGTGTTACCAGCCTGGGTCAGAGAGCTGTTGGGCGTCACGGAAACCTTACAACACAGAGCTACCATACTGCAGTTCGGGAGTCAGGAGTCGAGACCCTCCTGACAGCATTCTGTCTATCTCATCTCATCATGGGTCAACACACACACACACACCACACACATACACATACACACACCACCACACACACACACACACCAACACACCACACCCACACACACACACACCACCACACACACACACACACACACACACACACACACACACCACACACACACACCACAACACACACACACACCACACACACACTAAGTCATATATGCACAGTCTTCTAGTAGAGTTACGAGCAACACGGGAAGGGACTACAACTTCCCACTATCAACAAGCTGGAGTGATGTGAGGAGACAGGCCCTCAATGTCAGGTCATCTTGCAAGGGAAGGGACTTACAACGTCCCACTATCAACATGCTCGAGTGAAAAACAGCTATATAATCTGTCTATATATTACTGACAGCCAGAATGATTGTTGGCTAGATGTAACCAAACAGAAGACAACTGACAGACTGATGGCTGGATGGGATACAGATACCAGTACATAGACAGCATGCATTACACCATAAGGTATCTACAGTTAGAACTACTACGGAGGCCACCGACTGAAAAGAGGTCAGAGAGAGAGAGAGAGAGAGAGAGGGGAGGAGAGCAGGGAGAGAGAGAGAGAGAGGTAGAGAGAGATGAGAGGAGAGAGGGAGAGGGAGAGGGAGAGGGAAGGGAGAGGGAGAGGGAGAGAGAGAGGGAGAGGGAGAGGGAGAGGGAGTTAGAGTTAGTTCCCAGCCAAGAGCCTAGACCGGACGGACACTGGCAACAAGCTCAGCACAGTTAAGACTAAAGTGTGCCTTTAGACACTCTTCTGCCCACAACGAGGACAGCACTGACCTCACTAACAGCCTGCTGGTGGACAGGAGTGGCACTGGACTGCCAATGGCAAATAACTCATTTTCATTTAAACTTTTGACTGCTTTTGAGTTGAGATAAATTGATTCTTTCTGTTTCTGATGCTTTTTCTAATTTTCACGTCAGAAAGTGGGCCTGGTGTCCGCGTGACGTGTGTGTGAGACGTTCTGGACAAGCGCCTGCCTGTGTCCTGTACCATTACATTTCCTGACTTGAGGTGCTTCTTAAATCTTGTGAAGTGCGGGGAACCTCGTGCTCTGACACTGAGCAGAGGGACAAAGAGAGAGATGGAGGGATGAAAGACGACAGGAAGATCATGTCGTTGGGGGTGAACCTCAGCGCCCACACACTCCGAAACATATTTATTCTGCTGTCTTGAATCACGGTTCATTCATAGTGGTGTATTGGTATTCATTGAGTAGGAGAGCTTGGCTTGTGGCCAGTTTGACCATTCTGAACGACTGAATCGGTGACTAGCATGGAGCAATCGAAAGATCAAATGTCTTAACATATACACTCGGTACTCACACGCTAGCCACAAAGGTCAACTCCCCTGGCCTCTAAACCATATAGAAGGATTAACCTCTACATGAGATAATGTTAAATACTGGACTTGGGCTTTCACCTACACTACACAGATCCCCTTGTTGCAGTTGACTTGTTTGTTAATTGCTGAAAATGTATTGGCACTGATATCTGTGTCAGCTGGAGAAGAGAACAGGTGGGATGTCTACAATGAAAACAACCACCTTGGAGGCACTAAGCCAAGTTCTCCCTGTCTCCTCCCTCTCTCTCTTTATCAGCCCCTTTCTCTGTCCCTCTCTCTGGCTCTGTCCCTCTCCCTGTCTCCTCCCTCTCTCTGTCTCGTTATCAGCCCCTTTCTCTGTCCCTCTCCCTGTCTCCTCCCTCTCTCTGTCTCGTTATCAGCCCCTTTCTCTGTCCCTCTCTCTGGCTCTGTCCCTCTCCCTGTCTCCTCCCTCTCTCTGTCTCTACTTTTATTTTACATTTAAGTCATTAGCAGACGCTCTTATCCAGAGCGACTTACCAAATTGGTGCATTCACCTTATGATATCCAGTGGAAACAACCACTTTACAATAGTGCATCTAACTCATTTAAGGGGGAGGGGGGGTAGGAGGAATACTTTATCCTATCCTAGTTATTCTTAAAGAGTGGGTTTCAGGTGTCTCCGGAAGGTGTGATTGACTCCGCTGACCTGGCGGTGAGGGAGTTGTTCCACCATTGGGGTGCCAATGGCAGGGCCAGGGGGCCAGTGTTGTGTGTGTGTGGTGTGTGTGTGTGTGTGTGTGTGTGTGTGTGGTGTGTGTGGTGTGTGTGTGTGTGTGTTTCTGAGGGTTTATCAGGCTGTATAGTCAGAGGAGTGAAGAGTTCAGTAAGCACTGTGCTTCTTATGCAGAGCATCGAACTACCCAATGCCATCACACGCACCCCACACACACGCGCCGACACGCACTTACACGCACACACACACACGCACACACACCACACACACACACACACACACACACACACACCACACACCACACACACAACACACACACACACACACACACACACGTATGCACCTTTATCACGCACACACACCACAGCACACACCCGCACACAACACGCACACACACACACGTATGCACATTTATCACGCACACACACGCACACACACACACACACCACACACACACACACACACACACACACACACACACACACACACACACACACACACACAACACACACACCACACACACACCAACGATATGCACATTTATACGCACACAACGCACGCACACACGCCGCACACACACGCAGAACACACACAACCACACTATTATTGTTGTTTCTACCGTCTGTCAATGATGGTTTATGTTTGTTATAACCTGATTATGAAAGACCTGACCCTGTCTTTGACTTGTAGGACCTGTATCATCGTTGTTCGAAATGACAGAGACAGAGACAGATAGAGAGAGAGAGAGAGAGAAATAGAGAGAGACATAGAGAGAGATGGACAGAGACAGAGAAAAGGGACACATTAAAGAAGACAGAGAGAGGGAGGAGACAGAGAGAGGGACAGAGATAGAGAGAAGGACAGAGATAGAGAGAGGGGACAGAGACAGAGAGAGGGACAGAGAAAGAGACAGAGAGAGGGAGGAGACAGAGAGAGGACAGAGATAGAGAGAGGGACAGAGAAAGAGACAGAGAGAGGGAGGAGACAGAAGAGGAGGAGACAGAAGAGGACACAAGAAGAAGAGAGGACAAGAGACAGAGAGAGGGACAGAGAAAGAGGACAGAGAGAGCGAGGAGGACAAGAGAGAGGGACAGAGACGAGAGGAGGGACAAGAGGACAGAGAAAGAGACAGAGAGAGGACAGAAGAAAGAGACGGAGAGAGAGGAAGAGACAGAGAGAGGGACAAGAGCCAGAGAGAGGGGACAGATACAAGGGGCATGATAACGAGACAGAGAGACGGGAGGAGACAGGAGAGAGGCAGGGAGACAGAGAGAGGACGAGAAAGGGGTGATGGAAAGAGAGAGAGAGAGGGGAGAGACAGGGAGAGGGACAGAGCAGAGAGAGGGACAGATGAAGGGTATAACGAGACAGAGAGAGGGAAACAGGAGAGGACAGAGCCAGAGAGAGGGACAGAGAAAGGGCTGAAATAC
>NW_019943125.1:0-12816 GCF_002910315.2 Salvelinus sp. IW2-2015
TAGGTATATGATAGGTATATGTTAGTAGGTATTATGTAGTAAGGTATATGGAATAGGATATTACAGTCGTTGGCCAAAAGTTTGAGAATGACACCAAATATTCATTTTCGCAAATTTGCTGCTTCAGTGTCTTTAATATTTTTGTCAGATGTTACTATTGGAATTAGAGTATAATTACAAGCATTTCATATAGTGTCAAAGGCTATTTATTGACAATTACATGAAGTTGATGCAAAGAGTCAATATTTGCGTGTTGACCCTTCTTTTTCAAGACCTCTGCAATCCGCCCTGGCATGCTGTCAATTAACTTCTGGGCCACATCCTGACATGATGCAGCCCATTCTTGCATAATCAATGCTTGGAGTTTGTCAGAATTTGTGGGTTTTTTTTGTCCACCCTCCTCTTGAGGATTGACCACAATTCTCAATGGGATTAAGGTCTGGGAGTTTCCTGGCCATGGACCCAAAATATCGATGTTTTGTTCCCCGAGCCACTTTCACTTTCCTTATGGCAAGGTGCTCCATAATGCTGGAAAAGGCATTGTTTGTCACCAAACTGTTCCTGGATGTTGGAGAAGTTGCCCTCGGAGGATGTGTTGTACAATTCTTTTTCTTGGATGTGTTCGGTAGGCAAAATTGTGAGTGAGCCCACTCCTTGGCTGAGAAGCAACCCCACACATGAATGGTGGCAGAAACTGAAAAGGTGTGTGCGAACAAGGAGGCCTACAAACCTGACTCAGTTACACTAGCTCTGTCAGGAGGAATGGGTCAAAATTCACCCAAACTTATTGTGGGAAGCTTGTGGAAGGATACCTGAAACATTTGACCCAAGTAAACAATTTAAAGGCAATTCTACCAATACTAATTGAGTGTATGTAAACTTCTGACCCACTGGGAATGTTGATGAAAGAATAAAAGCTGAAATAAATTTTCTCTCTACTATTATTCTGACATTTCACATCTTAAAATAAAGTGGTGATCCTACTGACCTAAGACAGGAATTTTTACTTGGTAAAATGTCAGGAACTGAGTTAAATGTATTTGGCTAGGTATGTAAACCTCAGACTTCAACAGTAAGTAGTAGGTATATGTAGCAGGTGTAGGTAGCAGGTAAGTAGTAGGTATATGTAGCAGTGATATGTAGCAGGTGTAATCTGGCAGGTGATCTGGCAGGTAATCTAGCAGTATATGTAGCAGGTATATATAGAGGTATATCTAGCAGGTGTATCTGGCAGGTATATCTAGCAAGTATATGTAGCAGGTATATATAGCAGGTATATGTAGTAGTATATGTAGCAGGTATATGTACTGTAGCAGGTTATATGTAGCAGGTATAGTATAGCAGGTATACGTAGCCAGGTATACATAGCAGGGTATATGTAGCAGGTATATGTAGCAGGTATCGTAGCAGGTATAGAGCAGGTAGATGTAGCAGGTATATGTAGCAGGTATATATAGCAGTATATGTACTGTGCAGGTATATCTAGTGAGGTATATGTAGAAGGTATATGTAGCAGGTATATATAGCAGGTATATATAGCAGTATATATAGCAGGTATATGTAGCAGGTATATATAGCAGGTATATGTAGCAGGTATATGTAGCAGGTATTATAGCAGGTATATGTAGCAGGTATACGTAGCAGGTATATGTAGCAGGTATACATAGCAGGTATATGTAGCAGGTATATATAGCAGGTATATGTACGTAGTAGCAGGTATATGTAGCAGGTATATATAGCAGGTATACGTAGCAGGTATACGTAGCAGGTATATGTAGCAGGTATATATAGCAGGTATACGTAGCAGTATACGTAGCAGGGTATATATAGCAGGTATAGTAGCGGTATATGTAGCAGGTATGTAGCGGTATATATAGCAGGTATAGTACTGTAGCAGGTATAGTGTAGGTTATCTAGCAGGTATGTGACTGTAGCAGGTATACGTAGTAGGTATATCTAGCAGGTATATGTAGTAGGTATATCTAGCAGGTATATGTACTGTAGCAGGTATACGTCTAGCAGGTATATATAGCAGGTATATGTAGCAGGTTATATATGAGCAGGTATACGTAGCAGGTATATGTAGCAGGTATATATAGCAGGTATAATGTACTGTAGCAGGTATACGTAGTAGGTATATCTAGCAGGTATAATGTACTGTAGCAGTATACGTAGTAGGTAATCTAGCAGTATACGTAGTAGTATATCTAGCAGGTATATGTACTGTAGCAGGTATACGTAGTAGGATCTCTAGAGTATATGTAGCAGTTCTATGTAGCAGGTATATGAGTGTCATGCTTCAATCTCTCTCCCTTTCTCTCAATCAGAACTCCCTTGACACGCTACACAGCCAGAGGAAGAGAGAGAGGAGCTGATGAGGAGCAGCAGCAGTCTGCAGGACTGGGGTCTGTGTCTGAGGAGCAGAAGAGGAGGACGACCCAGAGAGGGAGGTGGAGGAGGAGGTGACTCACCTTAGGGAGAAACTCCACAGCAAGACCAGTGCGGTAATAATCCTTCAGATATGTAATATCACTGCATTTTTGTAGTGTTTATGAAAGCTTAATGAATGACCCTAATAAGCCTTTATATGGCAGGCTAATAACGCCACCCCGGGTGTACTATACTAACTGAGTGATAAATTAGCATCTGACTCAACATGCAGAAACTAATATCATTAATGGCAGAATGATATTGCATGTAGCTGCTACACATGAAATGAAATGACACACTGATGTGTCCCTAGCTTGCAACTCATCCAGCAGATTACTTCTCCACGCATAAACACACAGTGCAGACTTAGTTAACCCTGGCTTCTGTCTTAATCAAACAGAAATGCAGGGGGAGGAGGGAAAAGAGGAGGAGGAGAGGGTGGAGGGATGGAGGAGATAGAAGATGGAGGGGAGTCGGAAGGTGTAGGGGAGGGAGAATGAGGGAAGAGAGGAGGTGGAGAGAGAGAGTGGGAGAGAAGAGAGAAGAGAAGAGGAGAGAGAGAGAGAGATGGAGGGCAGAGAGAGAGAGAGGTGGAGGGCAGAGAGAGAGAGAGGTGGAGGGCAGGAGAGAGAGAGGTGGAGGCAGAGAGAGAGAGGTGGGAGGGCAGAGAGAGAGAGAGAGAGATGGAGGGCAGAGAGAGAGAGAGAGAGGTGGAGGCAGAGAGAGAGAGAGAGAGAGAGAGAGAGAGAGAGGTGGAGGGAGCAGAGAGAGAGAGAGGTGGAGGGCAGAAGAGAGAGAGAGAGAGAGAGAGAGAGGTGAGGGCAGAGAGAGAGAGAGAGCGAGAGAGAGGTGGAGAGAGAAGTGGAGGGAAGGGAGAGAGAGAAGTGGAGGGAAGGAGAGAGAGAGGTGGAGGGAAAGAGGGGGATTGGGTGTGTCCGACTCCATAATCACTCCTCTGTGAAATGCAGCACAATAATCTCACATTACGCTTGTTATACTAGGATTAATAATCCTACTTGTGCCTGAGGAAACTGGCTGACCTGGTTAGAGGCACAGATACTGACCACATGTGCTTCCCCAATTCCCCCCCAATGCCCCCCTCCCCAATGGCCCCCTTTCCCCTCTATAATGCACTACGTTTGACCAGAGCCACATAGGTGCACCATATAGGGAGCCATTTGGGACTCTGACCAACTAACTCCAACTCAGAGTAGAAGAAGAGCACTGGACAAGGAGTTGTTTCCAAGAGATGATGCTACAGAGTAATGTTTGTAGCCTTACAAAACATGCTCAAATGTGGGACACATTCTCGTCAGACCCCCCCCCCCCCCCCCTAACTAAGCTCACGGCGTGATGGTTGCTTTGCCATACACGTGCTATCGTGCTATCTAGAATTTAAAAGGGTTATTCGGCTGTACCCATAGGAGAACCCTTTGAAGATCCCCTTTTGGTTCCTGAAAATGGTTCTACCTGGAATCAAATAGGGTTCTCCTATTGGGAGAACCCTTTTGAAACCCCCTTTTTTCCTAAGAGTGTAGAAAGTCTGGTCATATGAAAAGAGTAGATCTGTAGATTCAACCTCCAGTTCAGCTTAAAAAAATCAACCGTTTCCCTCCATACCAGATGTCAGCGATGAGTGTGGAAATCAGCAATCTGAAAGAGAGAAATGAAAACCTCCAGAAAGGTGAAAGATGTGAATGAATCAGTCCCATTAGAAATATATTCAGGCTTCTGATCTGTGTGTGGAAGTCTTAGATCTCAGTGGGTAGTGGCAGTGTACAGTACCAGTCAAAAAGTTGGACACACCTACTCATTCAAGGGTTTTTCTTGATTTTTTAAAAACTATTTTCTACATTGTAGAATAATAGTGAAGACATCAAAACTATGAAATAACACATATGGAATCATGTACTAACCAAAAAAAGTGTTAAACAAATCAAAATATATTTTATATTTGAGATTCTTCAAAGTAGCCACCCTTTGCTTTGATGACAGCTTTGCACACTCTTGGCATTCTCTCAACCAGTTTCACTTGGAATGCTTTTCCAACAGTCTTGAAGGAGTTCCCAAATATGCTGAGCACTTGTTGGCTGCTTTTCCTTCACTCTGCGGTCCAACTCATCTCAAACCAACTCAATTGGGTTGAGGTCGGGTGATTGTGGAGGCCAGGTCATCTGATGCAGCACTCCATCACTCTCCTTCTTGGTCAAATAGTCCCACTAAGCGCAAACCAGATGGGATGGCGTATTGCTGCAGAATGCTGTGGTAGCCATGCTGGTTAAGTGTGTCTTGAATTCTAAATAGATCACAGACAGTGTCATCAGCAAAGCAAAGCAACATCACACCTCCTCCTCCATGCTTCACGGTGGGAACCACACATGCGGAGAGCATCCGTTCACCTACTCTGCGTCTCACAAAGACACAGTGGTTGGAAACAAAATCTAAAATTTGGACTGATCAGACCAAAGGACAGATTTCCACTGGTCTAAGGTCCATTGCTCGTGTTTCTTGGCCCAAGCAAGTCTCTTCTTATTATTGGTGTCCTTTAGTAGTGGTTTCTTTGCAGCAATTAGAGCAGTCTCCTCAGAAATTGCAGTCTAAAGAAATGCCTCACAGCATTCAAGTAACAGACACATCTCAACATCAACTGTTCAGAGACTAGTAACTCTAATGAATTTATCCTCTACAGCAGAGGTAACTCTGGGTCTTCTTTTCCTGTGGCGGTCCTCATGAGAGCCAGTTTCATCATAGCACTTGATGGTTTTTGTGACTGCACTTGAAGAAACTTTGTTCTTAAAATATTTCATATTGACTGAGCTTCATGTCTTAAAGTAATGATGGAYTGTCGTTTCTCTTTGCTTATTTGAGCTGTTCTTGCCATAATATGGACATGGTCTTTTACCAAATAGGGCTATCTTCTGTATACCATCCCTACCTTGACACAACTGATTGGCTCAAACGCATTAAGGAAAGAAATTCCACAAATTAACTTTTAACAAGGCATACCTGTTAATTGAAATACATTCCAGGTGACTACCTCATGATGGTTGAGGTGGTTGAGAGAATGCCAAGAGTGTGCAAAGCTGTCATCAAGGCAAACGGTGGCTATATTGAAGAATCTCTAATATAAAATATATTTTGATTTGTTTAACACTTTTTTTGGTTACTACATGATTCCATATGTGTTATTTCATAGTTTTGATGTCTTCACTATTATTCTACAATGTAGAAAATAGTTGTTTTTTTTTAAATAAGAAAAAACCTGTAATGAGTAGGTGTGTCCAAACTTTTGACTGGTACTGTTTATACAGTTGGCAGATTTGGAATGGTTTCAGATGGCAGTTTTCTGACCCTGGTTATGCCTAACCCTAACCATACCCTAACCATACCATAACATTAACCCTACCTTAACCAATTTCGATCACTATGCTTGACCTTAACCATTGGATCTGCTGCCTGAATATCCACTGCTTGGGRTTAATGTGTGTGCTTAAAATCCACGTGCTTATGTCCTCCAGAACAGGGGCATACCGGTACTCAAAACTTCCACAACTGGACTAGTAATTATATTATATTATAATTATTATTATTAAATATTATTATAATACTATAACAGTATAATTGTCAGATTAGCTTTTTGTAGCATTTGAAAATCAAACTGAGATAAAGTAATCAAAAAATGCTCAGGCTTCCTTCTAGATTTGAGTTTGTTTTTCWAGACATATTAAAGTGTACGGGTGAAGAGAACTCAGAACCCAGAGAGAACAACACATTAATTAAACAATCTCAGCACCCAGAACCACATTTGGAGACGACTCAGGAAAACATGACATCACTTATTTCCTCCAATGGAGTGCTTCCATGTTGAAAGGAGCATTATGACATCACTTGACGTGACCCTCCCTCAGAGTGGTTATGGGTAAGCCTCTGTTCTGGATCTCCGCCGCTTTTCTGATCTAAAATGGCTTCGGAAATGAYCGTGTTTGACAACATTACAGGACAGACCGTCATCTGAAAAATGATTTCAATTATGTTGAATGAATCTGATTCCATGTGTGCTGTTATGTTGACCTGACCTAACCAAGCTAGGTCACAGTAAAACCCTGATGAAGGCTTTATGCCGAAATGTTTTTAAAATTATCAATGTCCATTACGTCTAAAATCCACTTGGGTGCTTGGAACTTAACTACACAACACTTTTAGTTGGGTTTGATTTCCCTGTTTTCCTGACCCAGCCAAGCTAARGTTTCAGCCACAGATCCAAGGGTTRGGCACCACAGCGTCTAACTCTTCAGAGAAGGCCACGTCAGAGAGTGCGGATCCTCTTCTATTGGAGAGAGACCGGGGATCATCATCACCACCACCCCGCTGGGAAGATGGAGTGTTCCTGGCTAGGCAGGTGCAGATCGGCAGCCCTGAATTGGAGGGGGAGGAAGAGGAAGATGGACGCTGTGGCTGATGCATACTACAGTCGGGTCATACCTGGTCCTAATTTGCTCCCTTCCCCTTCCCCCTTAACTATTTCAAGGTTGTCAGATCTGAAGCATCTATATACGTAGAAGCAGTATTTGTTGTCGAGCTTCCACCATATAGCTTCCACCATATAGCTTCCACCATATAGCTTCCACCCCCATACAGATCTGCAAACATTGAAGCTAATGGAGTCCTCCATCGTTGTGTGAAGTCTTACTATAGTCATGCAGTGATACAAATCCTAAAAAGGTCTTTACAAACCAGTGTTAATGTCAATCTACTGACTGGTGGTTATAGATATGGTGCTTTTGTTGATGATTAACGATGAAACAGGAAGTGAAATGTGTTCCATTGATAAGAGTGAGATGATGACAACAGAGGATGATTTTTTCTAATAATACGCCTACGCTATACAAGCTAATGATCCAGATGCATACATATAGAGCTGTGTAATAGGCCAATACATTAAAACTAAAAATGTTACCACATACAACATAACATTTCTGGAGGTTTGTGATTTTCTCATTTTGTTGTAATTCTTTAAAAAATGATTGCGTTAACAAACATGATCGTTTGTTCTCATCTAAATCAATTGCAATCTGCCATCCAACTCAAATGTAAGAGGTCTTGAAAAAAAGAAGAGTCAACACTGCAATATTGACTCTTTGCATCAACTTCATGTAATTGTCAATAAAAAGCCTTTGACACTTTGAAATGCTTGTAATTATACTTCAGTGTTCCATAGTAACATCTGACAAAAATATCGAAAGACACTGAAGCAGCAAACTTTATGAAAATTAATATTTGTCATTCTCAAAACTTTTGGCCACGACTGTACATATACAGTACATAGCTACAGTTGAAGTTGGAAGTTTACGTACACCTTAGCCAAATACATTTAAACTCAGTTTTTGACAATTCCTGACATTTAATCCTCGTAAAATTGTCCTGTCTTAGGTCAGTTAGGATCACCACTTTATTTTAAGAATGTCAAATGTCAGAATAATAGTAGAGTGATTTATTTCAGCTTTTATTTCTTTCATCACATTCCCAGTGGGTCAGATTTACATACACTCAATTAGTATTTGGTAGAATTGCCTTTAAATTGTTTAACTTGGGTCAAACGTTTCCAGGTAGCCTTCCACAAGCTTCCACAATAAGTTGGGTGAATTTTGGCCCATTCCTCCTGACAGAGCTGGTGTAACTGAGTCAGGTTTGTAGGCCTCCTTGCTCACACACGCTTTTTCAGTTCTGCCCACAAATTTTCTATAGGATTGAGGTCAGGGCTTTGTGATGGCCACTCCAATACCTTGACTTTGTTGTCCTTAAGCCTTTTTGCCAAATTTTGGAAGTATGCTTGGGGTCATTGCTCATTTGGAAGTCCCATTTGCCACCAACTTTAACTTCCTGACTGATGTCTTGAGATGTTGCTTCAATATATTCACATAATCTTCCGCCCTCATGATGCCATCTATTTTGTGAAGTGCACCAGTCCCTCCTGCAGCAAAGCACCCCCACAACATGATGCTGCCACCCCGTGCTTCACGGTTGGGATGGTGTTCTTCGACTTGCAAGCCGCCCCTTTTTCCTCCGAACATAACGATGGTCATTATTTTTTGTTTCATCAGACCAGAGGATATTTTTCCAAAAAGTACGATTTTTGTCCCCATGTGCAGTTGCAAACCGTAGTTTGGCTTTTTTTAATGGTGGTTTTGGAGCAGTGGCTTCTTCCTCGCTGAGCAGCCTTTCAGGTTATGTCGATATAGGACTCGTTTTACTGTGGATATAGATACTTTTGTACCTGTTTCCTCCAGCATCTTCACAGGGTCTTTTTCTGTCGTTCTGGGATTGATTTGCACTTTTTGCACCAAGTATGTTAATCTCTAGGAGACAGAACGCATCTCCTTCCTGAGTGGTATGATGGCTGCGTGGTCCATGGTGTTTATACTTGCGTGCTATTGTTTGTACAGATGAACGTGGTACCTTCAGGCGTTTGGAAATTGCTCCCAAGGATGAACCAGACTTGTGGAGGTCTACAATTTTTTTTCTAAGGTCTTGGCTGATTTCTTTTGATTTTCCATGATGTCAAGCAAAGAGGCACTGAGTTTGAAGGTAGGCCTTGAATACATCCACAGGTACACCTCCAATTGACTCAAATGATGTAAATTAGCCTATCAGAAGCTTCTAAAGCCATGACATAATTTTCTGGAATTTTCAAAGCTGTTTAAAGGCACAGTCAACTTAGTGTATGTAAACTTCTGACCCACTGGAAATTGTGATACAGAGAATTATAAGTGAAATAATCGTCTGTAAACAATTGTTGGAAAAATTGTGTCATGCACAAAAGTAGAATGTCCTAACCAACTTGCCAAAACTATAGTTTGTTAACAAGAAATATGTGGAGTGGTTGAAAAATGAGTTTTAAATGCTCCACACACAAGTGTATGTAAACTTCCAACCTCATCGGTATATATAAGGTAACCTACGTTCAAAAGTTTGGGTCACTTAGAAATGTCCTTGTTATTTTTTTGTCATTAAAAATAACATCATTGATCAGAAATACAGTGTAACATTGTTAATGTTGTAAATGACTATTGTAGCTGAAAACGGCTGATTTTTTAATGGAATATCTACATAGGCGTACAGAGGTCCATTATCAGCAACCATCACTCCTGTGTACCAATGGCACGTTGTGTTAGCTAATCCAAGTTTATAATTTTAAAAGGATAATTGATCATTAGAAAACCCTTTTGCCATTATGTTAGCACCAGCTGAAAACTGTTGTCCTGATTAAAGAAGCAATAAACTGGCCTTTTTTGGACTCTGTTGAGTATCGGGAGCAATCAGCATTTGTGGGTTCGATTACAGGCTCAAAATGGCCAGAAACAAAGACTTTTCTTCTGGAAACTTTTCAGTCTACTTCTTGTTCTGAGAAATGAAGGCTATTTCATGCGAGAAATTGCCAAGAAACTGAAGATCTCGTACAAAACGCTGTGCACCTACTCCATTCACAGAAACAGCGCAAACTGGCTCTAACCAGAATAGAAAGAGGAGTGGAGGCCCCAGTGCACAACTGAGCAAGAGGACGAGTACATTAGAGGGTCCAGTTTTGAGAAACATACGCCTCACAAGTCCTCAACTGGCAGCTTCATTAAATAGTACCTGCAAAACACCAGTCTTAACATCAACAGTGAAGAGGCGACTCCGGAATGCTGGCCTTCTAGCAGAGTTCCACTGTCCAGTGTCTGTGTTCTTTGCCCTTATTCTTTTCTTTTTATTGGCCAGTCTGAGATATGGCTTTTTCTTTGCAACTCTGCCTGCAAGTGTTCCTCTCAAAGTGTTTCTCCAAAGTCTTGCTCATGTTCACGTCAGTCATGCTCAACAAATACCTGTATAGTACTGTCGTAGCGTTGACTATCATTAATGTGAAGACTGTATGTTATCAAATCAGTTCTCTGTCATTWAATTACGTGATTAACTTTAATTAACTAGGAAGTCGGGGCACCACAGGATTTTTTTTTTTTTAAGAGTATTTATTTCCCAGATTAACTCTTCCGATATTGTCATATCTTTTCGATTACAGTCACTTATTAATGATTTATTACCTCATCAGTCTCATTACTGAACATCGCAAACTCTTGGATATCTGCACAAACCCTAATGTAACAGTATAACTTTAGACCGTCCCCTCGCCCCCCGACACGGGCGCGAACCAGGGACCTTCTGCACACGTCAACAACAGTCACCCACGAAGCGTCGTTACCCATCGCTCCACAAACCACTACTTCTCGGTTTCAGAGCAAGTGACGTAACTGATTGAAACGCTATTAGCGCTTACCCACTAACTAGCTAGCCATTTCACATCCGTTACACTAACATAGATCATGAATCAGCGATATACAAATTGTCTTAATTATTGATTGACTAACTAATGTAATCAATCACAGAATTACATAAACACACACAAAATAGGTCATACATTGGTTACTGACATGATAGAAAAGTCCCTAGTGGGCTAAGCCAATATGATGGCTTGGTAGACAAAGGAAAGGGGTGGGGACAGCTCAAGAGCGGGAAACTCAGAGCTGATAACTACACACAATACTTACTTTGAACATGAACAACTGCTCATTCGAATATAAATTGCAATTTACATATTTACGAGTGTATGTCTTGGTTGTCCCTCTCTGCAATCGCCGGTCCGTCTGCTGTATAGTCAGTCGACAGAAAGCCTCTGGTTTGTCCACCAGAGATCAACGTCTGTCGGAGTTGTAGGTTGTTATAATGGATACTTCAGAGTACCATTTCGGAAATGTTCTTAGACCGGATGTGTTTACCAGACCAAAGGATTTAAACAGCTGCAGCCTGAATAACTGTTCTTTAGTTTGTAGATTTCTCTTAACCATTTCAACGTGGGCATGATCTCCATCTCTGGTCTTGTGTTCTTTGGTAGAGTTGCCAACCATTTCAACATGTAGCGACAGCTTCCATGTTTTCTGGTCTCTGAAGTGGTTCAAACTACTCTACACACCAGCGTCACCCGTCGTGTTTTGGTTTCGAGTAGTAATAGCTATTTCAACGTGATAACATCAACATGAAGACGGCGACTCCGGAATCTGCTGGCCTTCTAGCAGAGTATCCACTGTCCACAGTGTCATGTTTCTTGACCCCATCTTTATTCTTTTCTTTTTATTGGCCAGTCTGAATATGGCTTCTTTCTTTGCAACTCTGCCTGCAAGTGTTCCTCTAACAAGTCGTTTCTCCAAAAGTCTTGCTCATGTTCCGTTCATCATGCCTACACAAATACCGTATAGTACTTCGTAGCGTTCACATATCATTAATGTGAATGACTGTATTTTATCAATCAGTTCTCTGTCATTTAATTACGTGATTACTTTAATTAACTAGGAAGTCGGGGGCACACAGATTTCTTTTTTCAAGAGTATTTATTCCCAGATTACTTCTTCCGATCATTGTCAGTATCTTTTCGATTACAGTCACTTATTAATGATTTATTAACCCTCTCAGTCTCATTACTGAAACATCGCAAACACTTGGGATATCTGCAAGCAAACCAAGTAACAGCTACATAACTTTATAACGAGTCCCATCGCCCCCCCGACACCGGGGCGACGCGAACCAGCGACTCTTGCACACGATCAACAACATCCACCGCACGAGCGTCGTACCCATCGCTCCACAAACCACTCTTCTCCGGTTTCAGGAGCAAGGTGACGGTAACTGATTGAAACCGCTATTAGCCGACTACCCACTAATAGCTAGCCATTTCACATCCGTTTAACTAACATAGATCATGGAATCAGCATATACAAAGTGTCTAATTATGATTGACTAACTAACTGTAATCAATCACAGAATACATAAACACACACACAAAATAGGTCATACATTGGTTACTGACATGATAGAAAAGTCCCTAGTAGGGCTAAGCCAATATGATGGTGGGGAGACAAAGGAAAGGGTGGGGACAGCTCAAAGAGCGGAAACTCAGAGCTGATAACTACAACAATATTACTTTGAACATGAACCAACTGCTCATCAGAATAAATTCAATTTACATATTTACGCGTGTATGTCTTGGTTGTCCCTCTCTGCAATCGCCGGTCCGTCTGCTGTATAGTCAGTCGACAGAAAGCCTCTGGTTTTCCACCAGAGATCAAACGTCTGTCGCGGAGTTGTAGTTTTATAATGGATACTTCAGAGTACCATTTCGGAAATGTTCTTAGCACGGATGTTGTTTACCAGACCAAGGATTTAACAGCTGCAGCCTGAATAACTGTTCTAGTTTGTAGATTTCTCTTACCATTTCAACGTGGGCATGATCTCCACTTCTCTGGTCTTGTGTTCTTTGGTAGAGTTGCCAACCATTTCAAACATGTAGCGACCAGCTTC
>NW_019943125.1:17626-20402 GCF_002910315.2 Salvelinus sp. IW2-2015
CATGTTTTCTGGTCTCTGAAGTGGTTCAAACTACTCTACACACCAGCGTCACCCGTCGTGTTTTGGTYTCGAGTAGTAATAGCTATTTCAACGTGGGAACTCCCGTCCCTGCATTTTTGACTCTTGCTTGTAGATTTCTTAACCATTCGAGACGTGCGGCTTACMGTGGGTCTCTTTGRCATAAAATGTACATTTTGKCATGAGTGGTTTTATACTCTGTGGAAGAAGGGGCGGTTCCATGATGCATGATGTGATGTCTGGGCTCACAGGGGGCGTGGCCACTGACTAATTAAAACTTTATATCTAAACAAGTATCTCGTTTAGAAGGCCAWCATCATATTACATCTTCTCACAAATAGTTTCATATTCACTCATATATTTTATACAACCATCAGATGCAAACCCCATAATTGAGAAGTTTACACAGCCAAAGACGCAGTAATGTGTGTCTCCTGYCCTTCATRACATCACCAAATGAGACAAACTCGACATGACCGTCTCTTAAGTGTCCACGGACCATTCCCACATTCTCAAAAATAKAAATATTGTTTAATTCTCAAATTTGGGGGATTAGGAGTTTTGGCAAGAAGAATGTATTTGTTCTCCGTAGGCTCTCTCCCTCAATACTCCATGGCAACGAARAGAGTTTCTACCAGGAATTTATGACCGTTGTAAAACCTGTGGTGGGAGAGAGAGTGAGAGAGGGGGGGGARCCACGATATACACCCAAAAGGGCCACGTCGTGACAGTACAGTATCACTCGTCCAGCTATATCAGCAGYCTATGATCAATCTCAGATGTTGATGTGAAGAGGTTGTCATGGCTTTCTAGCCAATCGATTTTCTTATGGTATGGCTGTTCTCAGCTTGCTTTGAGTCCATCAGGGCCAAAGCTGAACTGTGCAGTCTCAGGTTGGATATTCCATTGTCCAGAGTACATCAGAGATTGGCTGATGATGTCCTACAGAGGTTCTGGTTGGTTGGTATCTCAGAATTCTGGATGGCTGGATCTGTCCTCTCATTGGGTTAGTGTCCCAATGTTCTGGAGTCTGATTGGTTCTTCTTGTCTTACAGAGGTTCTGGTTGGTTGGTATATCATAATTCTGGATAGCTGGATCTGTCCTCTCATTGGGTTAGTGTCCCAATGTTCTGGAGTCTGATTGGTTCTTCTTGTCCTACAGAGGTTCTGGTTGAACGGTGTGCCAGCATTGGAGTCAGGGCCGGAGGGGTTTGAAACATAGTCTGGAAGATTGTGAATAGTGAGAGAGAGGATTACACCACAATGTCATAAAAAAAAAAGGGATGATCTCCTGCCGCATTCATTCAGATCCTGTGAGACATAATTTAATCCACAAACCATAAAAAGGCAAACATCGGAGATTACTTGACAAAAAAAATCAAGCTCAGAGGCCAGGGCAACACACAGCTCAGCTCAGCTAGCTTACATCATGTCTGCATCTGGGTGGATGGATTTATGTATGGAAACAATATGGCTGTTTGGTGAGGGAGTAGAGAGAGCACAGGCGATGGGGAGAGAGAGACCGAGAGACAGCTAGTTTACATCATGTCTGGATGGATGTATAAACACTATATCTCTCTTTGGGGAGAGAGTAGATGGGAGGTCATGGTATCAGCTTGGGAGGTAGGTTCAGCCTGGGAGTATGGGAGGGTATGGTTCCAGCTGGGAGGTATGCGTTCAGCGAGGGAGGTAATGGTCCAGCAGGGAGGTATGGTTCAGCAGGGAGGCATGGGAGGTATGGGGGTTCAGCTGGGAGGTAATGGGAGGTATGGTTCAGCTGGAGGTACTGGGAGGTTATGGTTCAGCAGGGAGGTACGGGAGGTAATGGTTCAGCAAGGGAGGTATGGTTCAGCAGGTCAGCAGGGAGGTAATGGTATTTCAGCAGGGAGGTATGGTTCAGCACGGAGGTATCCTGGAGGAGGTATGGTTCAGCAGGGAGGGTATGGGAGGTATGGTTCACACGAGAGGTATGGTTCAGCAGGGAGGCATGGGAGGTATGGTTCAGGCAAGGGAGGTATGGGAGGTATGGTTCAACACGGAGGTATGGGAGGTATGGTTCAGCTGGGAGGCTATGGGAGGTATGGTTTCAGCGGGAGGTAGGGAGGTATGTTCAGCAGGGAGGTATGGTTCCAGCAGGGAGGTATGGTTCAGCAGGGAAGGTATGGTTCAGCAGGGAGGAATGGGAGGTAATGGTTCAGCAGGGAGGTATGGTTCAGCAGGGAGGTATGGGAGGTATGGTTCAACACGGAGGTTATGGTTCAGCAGGGAGGTATGGGAGGTATGGTTTCAGCAGGGAGGTATGGTTCAGCAGGGAGGTATGGGAGGTATGGTTCAACACGGAGGTATGGTTCAGCAGGGAGGTATGGAGTATGGTTCAGCAGGAGGTATGGTTCAGCAGGGAGTATGGTTCAGCAGGAGGTATGGGAGGTATGGTTCAACACGGGTATGGTCAGCAGGAGTACGGTTCATGTTTTGTAAGGCTACAGAATGTTGTGACAGAATACCATGCCATATAGATTGCTTTCATTCGGCCATCAGATTGTTTGACCTTTTCAGCTTTGACCCCATGTAGAGCCTGACCTCCCAGGATGTGTCGAGCAGGTAGGACCACATAATGGGACCACACCCATACACTAGGAGAACCAGGTAACCCACAACCACAAGCCCAGACACTAGGAAGAAACCAGGTTAACCCAACCACACCCATACACTAGGAGAACCAGGTAACCCAACCACACCCATACACTAGGAGAAACCA
>NW_019943125.1:22036-28453 GCF_002910315.2 Salvelinus sp. IW2-2015
ACACATCACACAGTATTTATTTTGTTATCTCAATGTCACAAAAGAGAGGATATATACTATATAACACACACATCCAGAACACATGACAGCATGACAAATGGTAGGTCCCAGGACAAAATGGACTGCACCGAAGAAACAAATAAATAACACACACACATGACAATGACACACACACAATACACACACACACAATGGGCAGATGCATCGAGCCATGAAAATTGCAACCAGAACAAAAAGGGAGATGCACCACACACTACACACAGACATATTCAATGGGAGATGCCCCAGGGACAAATGGAAGTGCAGGACAACAAGGGAATAAAGAAGCCACCAGGACAATGGAGAGATTACACAGAACAGAGTGCCCAGGAGCATGGGAGATTACCAAATATACATGCTTAGATATAAATACACCACACACAGACACACAAGGAACATGACACACCAAGGTGCATATGTACCGGCCGGACTTCCCGTCTACTGACACACACAAACACACACACACAACACACACACACATGTGTCAAGACACACACAAATTTATAATAGAGATTACACATTCTTGTACACATCATAAGAAAACAGAATAATACACTACACACTAACATGTTGAAAATAAAAGTCTGGTTGAATTTGGCCCTGTACACTACAAGATAAAACCTATACTCTTAGTCGTAGACTATACTAGCTTGTCAGTGGAAGTAAATAGATTGAATGAACAGCCTCTCCTGGACTCTCGACGCCGCCACTATTTCTAGTGGAGCTTCCACACACACATAGACAACACACTACACACACAAGCTGGCTCCTCTGCTTCCACGTGAGCAGCTGGAGGTAATCAAATACACAACACAATAACACAACTCAGAGCGTCCCTTTACAACAGCAAATACTCATCTAAATCCACACACATACAGACATTGGAACACACACACAATGAGGTAGGCTTTCTGGATACAGTTCTAGGAAGTAGGAGTTGTAGTCTTATGGTAGTCTTCTGAGATACATTACTATATAATACACACACATTGGAGCGGGTAGTTTCTTCTGGATACACACACACACGAATAAGTGTTGCTTATGGAGTAGTCTTCTGGCTACAGAAATAACGTGGACACATTAGTCATATGGAGTAGACATTCTGGAATCGAGTTAAAATTCTGAAGTAGAAAGTTTGGCTATAGGACAACACACATACTGAAACACAGTGATACACACAGAGGTAGAACACACACAACAAACACACAAACATCGATAACTCAGGAGTGTAGAAAGTTTGGCTCAAAGATAGACACACACACACACATACATACTGTGAACAGAGTAGGACGTTTAGCACTAATATAGAAAGATACACACACAGGATACGAATTAATCATAGGAGAAGTAGAATATTAATTAGGCTATAATGAGAAGAATACAGTACACACACAATAGAACAATATACCTAAGAAGAAGTAGAGAAAGATTAGCTATGACGAGAGGCTATACAAAATGCGATAACGATATTATACTGGGTCAGAGTAATTGGCTATGGCAAGTTAGTCATAATTCTGAACACACACTACTATAGGAGCACACACACATGAGTAGTCTTTCTGGACATTCGATTTGATCTGTCAGAGTAGGCAAAGATATATAGAGACACAATATAATAGAAGAACACATAGTCATACATAGACACACACACATCATACTGGAAGTAGCGACATATACACATATATAAGAGAGTAGTCGTCTGGATATTACGTATACACACAACATAACTAGTGTTTACATAACACACTTTTGGAATATTGATAATCTGGAGTAACACAAACACACACACACACATGACACAAGTAAAATCTACACACACAGTTTAACACACACACACACACACACACACAACAATCGGAACGAGTAGGGGTTTGTACAGTTACACATTCTAGACGCGATCGGGAACAGTTAACACACACAACACACACACAGTAGTCTTCATGTATCGGAGATATAGATCTGGAGGTCAGAAGATATTACTATGGAATAAGCTTCTATAGGGGTGGTTCCACCTCTCGTTGGGGAACATGTACACACGGTTTACAGATCATATTGTCATCAGAGTTACAGGAAATATTCTTATAAAATAACGTAAGTGATTTGACTTTGCACACACACATCATGACAACACAGAAAATAGACACAAAAATAAGAATACAGTATAATGCACAACCTTTCGTTTCTCAATGACATGCATTCAGCGTTGAGACACACAATCTACACACAGAGCTAGAACACTACAACACACATACTACATTGACACACCACACAGACACATTCACAATCTACACACACACATTCCACACACAATAGGAATTCAGATTATGACTCCAAAAAGCTAATCGGAATTATTTAACTTGCGTTTTGGGTTATAATCCAAGATAATACACACACACATTACATGAAAGTAAACTGTAACGGATACAATTTAAAAAGTAACTTACACACACACACACACACACTAAACACATCAGAGAAGCATCCATAGAATAAACCATAACACACACACACACACACATCCACTTGCAGCTTAAAGTAATTTAAATACACACATCCAGTAGCCCTGAGCCCCTCCTTAATACACACTATCAGAAAGCAACACACAGAACATGTCGTGCTTGTGCCTGTCAGGCACAACACACATGGTTACTGTCTGGCTCGCTCTCACAGTACCATGACACACACACACACACACAACACACTAGACACACAGCAGGTATGGTTCACAGAGGACACACAGGCAAGGTATGACACCACACACACACACGGGTTGGTTCGCTGGGAGGTATGGTCAGCTGTACTTGGGAGGTAGGGTCAGCAAGAGTATGACACACCACAACACATACAGCAAGGGAAGGATAGGTTCAGCAGGGGCAGGCATTGAGTATACACTGGGGAGATATGGGGCGACATGACACAGCTGAAGACAGAGCTAAAGAGCGGATACACTGGCACACAGCAGTAGTACGCCGGAAAGTATAGGTTGTTCCAGCAGCAGTTGGTAATTAGGGATACTACGCAGGATTAGCACAAATGGATTCTTCAGCGGCAGAATGACAACTGGCCTTTCGGCGGGCGACTATGGCAATTCGCAGGGAGGTGAAATGATAAAATCATTACACATACAACAAATTGAGTTATGCGCGAGGTACAGCGTCCAGGGCAGGCTATGGCGTTCAGTCATGGGAGATAGGACAGTATGATTATGTACATGGTTTATATAGGTACACTTCCCTGTACAAACGTGGTCCCAAACACGGAGGTAAGGAGGTATGGTTCAGCGGGAGGGTTATGGAGGTATGTTTCTCAAGCAGGGAGTACGGGAGTTAATTTAACCAGCAGGGAAGGTATGGCTTCAGCAGGGAGGCGTCATGGTTCTAGCAGCGGACTATGTCAGGCCAGGCGAGATAGGATGGATGTTCAGCAGGGAGTTATGGTGTCATGGCGAGGGAGGTATGGGAGGATGTTTCAACACCGTGAAGTTTTGGTTCCAGCAGGGAGTTATGGGGGGTCATGGTTCAGCAGGGAGTGTATGGCATTCAGCAGGGAGATTCTCGGTTATGGGAGGTATCGGTTCACACGAGTATGGTTCTCAAATCAGGAGTTATGGGAGATGTTCAGCAGTGGAGGTATGGATTCCACGCAGTGAGGTCCTTGGTTCAGCAGGAGATATGGGAGTATGTTTCGAAGGCGATCGAGCGTCACTCTTGGTTCAGCATAGGTACGCGTCATTGTGTGTGTTAAGGCTATCAGCAATGTCGGGAAGTGGGACTAACAATAGAATACATGCCATGATAAAGACCCATGCTTTCATCGTCCGGCCCAATCAACATTCTGTTTGACCGTTTTTTCAGCCTTTGACCCAGGTAGAGCCTACTCCAGGATGTGTGTCAGGTAGGACCGAGGTAATGGAGACCAGACCCAGACACTAGGAGAACCAGGAACCCAACCGAACCCACGGAACTACCCAGAACACCCAACCTAAGGAGAACCCAGGGTTAACACTCCACGCCACCCATTACAACTAAGGGAGTGAAACCCAACAGGATGATTTAACCCAACCACCCCATACACTAGGAGAACCAGGTAAACCCCAAACCAACACCCAAACACAGAGAAAACCAGGTAACCCAACCACACCCATACACTAGAGAGACCAGGTAACCCAACACCACACCGCATAACACTAGAGAAACCAGCGTAACCAACCACACCCATACACTAGCGGAGAACAGGTCCCGCAAACCCCAACCACACCCCATACACTAGTGAGAACCAGGTAACCCAACCACACCCATACACTAGGAGAACCAGGTAACCCAACCACACCCATACACTAGGAGAACCAGGTAACCCAACCACACCCATACGCTAGGGAGAACCAGGTAACCCAACCACCACCCATACGCTAGGAGAACCAGGAAACCAACCCAACCCATACGCTAGGAGAACCAAGGTAACCCAACCACACCCATACGCTAGGAGAAACCAGGTAACCCAAACCACACCCATACAGCTAGGATAACCAGGTAACCCAACCACACCCATACCGCTGAGAACCAGGTAACCCAAACCAGCACCATACGACTAGGAAACCAGGTAACCCAACCACCACCCATACGCTAGGAGAACCAGGTAACCAACCACACCCATACGCTAGAGAGGGAACCAGGTAAACCAAACCACACCCTACGCATAGGGAGAAGCAGGTAACCCAACCCACCCATACGCTAAGGAGAACCAGGTAACCCAACCACACCCATACGCTAAGAGAACCAGGTAACCCAACCACCCATACACTAGGGAGAACCAGGGTAACCCAACCACACCCATACACTAGGAGCCACCACCCGCCTCCTAGCGAAACACCAAACCACACCCAATACGCTAGGAAGAACCAGGTAACCCAACCACACCCATACGCTAGAGCAACCATCTGATACCCCAACCACCAACCACATACGCTTAGAAGAACCAAGGAAATACACCAACCACCCGCCATTAGTCTAGGGAAACCAGTAAACCCAACACACCCATACGCTAGAGAAAGAACCAGTAAGCCCTAACCACACCACATGCGCTCAAAGAGAAACCAGTAGTAGAACATCATTTCCATACTCTCATCAAACTCCTCTCTCTGTGATCTCTCTGAACGAACCCACCCCCCAACTCAGTACTCTGTCTCTCCCCCCTTCCTCTCCGTGACATAACATATCTCTCCTCATCGTCTATCACAACACTCTCTCATTGATAACATCCCTCACCAATCTCTTTCAACACATACACTCACCTCCCACATCTCCTCTCCCTCTCTCACCACACCATCTACATTCTCTTACCTCTCTCCAATTCTCTTCCCAAACTCCATCCTGTCTCCCTCCCCATCTCATCTCCCTCGTACAAACTACATGGCGAATAATTCTACTCGCGTCTACAGCTGAACCATACCTCCCATACCTCCCTGCTGAACCATACCTCCCTGCTGAACCATACCTCCCAGCTGAACCGTACCTCCCTGCTGCTTGGTGAACAGGACCTGTATGAGCAGCCAGCAGAACCATGATGCTCTCCATCATTCCCTTACAGCACAACAGCACCACAGTCTGCCCAGGCTTTTCCTCATCGTGGTAAGGCATGGTGGCCTATGGTCCTACTGGATTGGATTTAATTTATTACTTTAAGCTGCAAGTGGAGCGGAGGGTTTTAACAGTGCATCTCCAGTGATGCCCTCAGGCTCTAGAGACAGGGTTGGGTAGGTTACTTTTTAAATGTAATCCGTTACTAGTTACCTTTCCAAAATTGTAATCAGTAACGTAACTTTTGGATTACCCCAAACGCAGTAACATAATCTGATTACTTTTGGATCATAATCTGATTCCCTTTAAGAGGGAAAGAAGAAGACAGAATGAATCCATCAAATGCTGGTGTGTCATCATAGGGGGTTCTAGCTTGTGGTCAGAYATGCGTATTTTTTCAACGCTGAATTGAATGTCATTGAGAAAACAGAAAGGTGTCATAATGTATTTTATTTCTGTCTTCTTTTCCTTTCGCAATGTCAAAGTAGTCCAACAAGTCATAATCATTACGTTTTTATAAAATATCCTGTAATCTGATGACAATATTTGACATGTAATCAGTAACTACCCAGTCCCCAACCCTGTCTAGAGGGAACCAAAAGAGAGAGGATTCCCGAGTTTACTGGAGTAGAAGTTTAGCTATGAGTAGTCTTCTGGATCGAGTTTACTGGAGTAGAGGTTTAGCTATGGAGTAGTCTTCTGGATCGAGTTTATTGGAGTAGAAGTTTAGCTATGGAGTAGCCTTCTGGATCGAGTAATCTGGAGTAGAAGTTAGCTATGGAGATAAGCTCTATGGAGGTGT
>NW_019943125.1:30020-41617 GCF_002910315.2 Salvelinus sp. IW2-2015
AATGAAACACAATGGAAGGGAGGTGCACCAGGACAAAGGGAGATGCACCAGGACAAAAGGAGAGTGCACCAGAGACAAATGGGAGAGATGCACCAGGACAAATGGGAGATGCACCAGGACAAAGGGAGATGCACCAGGACAAAGGGAGATGCCACCAGGACAAATGGAGATGCACCGACAAAGGGGAGATGCCAGGACAAAGGGGAGATGCACCAGGACAAATGAGATGCACCAGGACAAAGGGGAGAGCACCAGGACAAATGGGAGATGCACCAGACAAATGGGAGATGCACCAGGACAAAGGGAGATGCACCAGGACAAATGGGAGATGCACCAGACAAATGGGAGATGCACCAGACAAATGGGAAGTGCACCAGGACAAATGGGAGATGCACCAGGACAAATGGGAGATGCACCAGGACAAATGGGAGATGCACCAGGACAAATGGGAGATGCACCAGGACAAATGGGAGATAACTTGGGGATGCTGATATGTTACTGTACCATAGAAGACCCAAGCTGATTGGCACCAGTTGCATAATGTACCGGTTGATCTTCCCGTCTACTGTCATGTCATCCAGACATCAAGGAGGACCCTGTGATGGTGTCAGACACAAACACAAATGTTTTTGGTTTTCTTTTCTATGTGACTTTCTCATGCGGGTGAAAATAAAAGTCTTGGATTGAATTTGGCCGTGAACTGAGAGAGTCCTAACTCTTAGTCGTGAACTGGATCATGGCTGTTCAGATGGGAGTGAACTCCGACTCCCAGCCGCGTATTTCTGTGGAGCTTCCCTGTAGGCCCTAGAGGATCACTGAAGACCAGCAATGTTTGAGGCCCTCTGCTCCACTTGGAGCTGAAAGGAATACAGCAAGTCCCAGTAGGACTTATAGGAACCCTAGAGCGTCCCTTTACAACCCATAATCATCCTGAGTAGTCTTCTGGATACAGTATACTGGAGTAGGAGTTTAGCTAGAGTAGTAGTAGTCTTCTGGATACAGTATACTGGATGGAGTAGTGTTGAACTATGGAGTAGTCTTTTGAATGAGTAATCTGGAGTAGAAAATTCAGCTATGGAGTAGTCTTCTGGATCGAGTTAATCTGGAGTAGAAATTCAGCTATGGAGTAGTCTTCTGGATCGAGTACCTGGAGTAGAAGTTTAGCTATGGAGTAGCTTCTGGATCGAGTTAACCTGGAGTAGAAGTTTAGCTATGGAGTAGTCTTCTGGATCAAGTTAACTGGAGTAGAAGTTTAGCTATGGAGTAGTCTTCTGGATCGAGTAATCTGGAGTAGAAGTTTGGCTATGAGTAGTCTTCTGGATCGAGTTTACTGGAGTAGAAGTTTAGCTATGGAGTAGTCTTCTGGATCGAGTTACTGGAGTAGAAGTTTGGCTATGGAGTAGTCTTCTGGATCGAGTTTACTGGAGTAGGGGTTTAGCTATGGAGTAGTCTTCTGGATCGAGTTTACTGGAGTAGGGGTTAGGCTATGGAGTAGTCTTCTGGATCGAGTTATCTGGAGTAGAAGTTTAGCTATGGAGTAGCCTTCTGGATCGAATAACCTGGAGTAGAAGTTTAGCTATGGAGTAGCCTCTGGATCGAGTAACCTGGAGTAGAAGTTTAGTTATGGAGTAGTCTTCTGGATCAGTAACCTGGAGTAGAAGTTTAGCTAGTGAGTAGCCTTCTGGATCGAGTAATCTGGAGTAGAAGTTTAGCTATGGAGTAGCCTTCTGGATCGAGTAATCTGGAGTAGAGTGTTAGCTATGGAGTAGCCTTCTGGATCGAGTTTACTGGAGTAGAAGTTTAGTTATGGAGTAGTCTTCTGGATCGAGTTTACTGGAGTAGAAGTTTGGCTATGGAGTAGTCTTCGTGAGTCGAGTTACTGGAGTAGAAGTTTGGCTATGGAGTAGTCTTCTGGATCGAGTTTACTGGAGTAGAAGTTAGCTATGAGAGTGTCTTCTGGATCGAATAATCTGGAGTAGAAGTTTGGCTATGGAGTAGTCTTCTGGATCGAGTTTACTGGAGTAGAAGTTTAGCTATGGAATAGTCTTCTGGATCGAGTTTACTGGAGTAGAAGTTTGGGCTATGATAGTCGTCTATCGAGTTTACTGGATCCTCTCTCCTTTTTGGTCCCTTTCTTTTGTGCATTGAGATAACAAAATAAAAACTGTGATGCTTCAACGATGGGTTAGTCAATCTTCTCTCAGTTCTCCAACATCCTCTGATTCAGACAGGACAGTAATTCCAGAGATGATACAGGCTTTGGTAATTCCCTCTTCAACAGAGACTTAGCAGTCTGTTGTGGTGTTAGTTCTCCCCGATGAGTGATGCAGGGGCCGGGAGAGGGAGGTTAGAGGGTGAATGAAACCGGTGCTCCAGATACCATTCCAGCAGAGTCACTAGTACCGACCTCACACACACGCTACACCGCCCCTCCACATTCACACACCACCCCTCATCCCCACGACCAACAAGAGGTCACTTCCACTAGCATGTCCCCAGCCATCCATCTTTTGTGCATCAGAGTTCAGGAAGTAAAGCTCACATTCCACACACTCCCCCCATATCTCTCTCTCTCACACACACACACACTCGCTCTCACACACACACACTCTCTCTCTCTCACACACACACACACACTTTAAGATGTTGTGGAGGTTGATGTATGTGTGTGAGGTTACGGTAACACGACCACACAATTTGACATTTAAAAAAAACGACTAAAAAGCTCTCTGTGTGAGGTTACTCTAAATAATCTAATCTAGATCGGTTGTAATAACACATTAATAACAGTAATAACACAGTAATAACAGTAATAACACAGTAATAACACAGTAATAACACGTTTGAAATAAACAGAGCCCAGAGAAAGAGATGAAGCATTCTGCTAGAGATGTTGCTGGATAAGAGTCTCCGTACACGGGAGGCAATGCCAACCATCAACTGGCCACTAATTCGTACACTGCAGTCTAATCAGTAACACTCCTTATGGATAGTCTCTTCAGAATGCATTATCAGCACACATATCTATGTCAGGCACTAATAAACTTCATAAACATTTATAAAACTGCCTTCGTTAAAAGCATTAAGGCCAACCAGGCGTTAGGTCTAGAGACTACGTAAACACGAATAACAATACKAAGTGAAAAAAAACTATTTTTTACACCAGACTTATTTCCTCAAGGAGTTTTATTTAGTTTCTCCTCCTGTCCACATCAGAATACATTGAGCGAACAAATACACCCCCCCCTTATACACATCTAGATGTGTATAAGAGACAGCTCCTGTCCACATCAGAATACATTGAGCGAACAAATACACCCCCCCCCCAAAAAAAAACCCAGCCAACTTGTTTCCTCACTAATACACGAAACAGGTCCTTTGGTCTGTCTATAGTACAGCTGGAGAGGCATTCTGTGTGAGATATACATGACTGTTGGTTAAACCAGACGGAATGTTTCTGTAAAGTGAAAGTGGCGAGCCGGCAACATTCAGTACGGTTTTATCACGTTATGATTGTTCCCCCCCCCCCCCCCCTGTGATTGTACGTATACAATTATATTAAATAAGATCSCTGACCAATGACTGGTCTGAAAGATAGACAGCTTAGCTCATCCCCTGAGGTTTTATGGTTCTGCCCAGTGGGTCATACGTACTCCAGGGTCGTGTTCATTAGGCACCAAACAAGAATACCTGGTCTTGTCCCAGAACTAAAAATTGTCCGTTTTTTCTTCTTCTCCAGTTTCAAATTATTTTGTCCTAATGAACACAACCCAGCTCCCATGACACAGATGTCATGAGGGAAACCATCAAAAGAGACTCAATTTCAGTGTCACACTGTACGAATGCTGAATGTTTTACCTGAGGAGTATTTTAAAGACACATTCTCTGGGTGTTTGATATGATCTGTGCTGAGTACTCCCTGGTCCATAAGGAGTTCCTGAGAAAGTTACTTCCTGAAATGGAAAGCCATAAAAAAAAAAAAAAAAGAGGACAAGTTCAGTATTTTACAAACTAACGGTCGATGGTTCRTCATCCTGAAAGTACAGTTTCTCAAGGGCCAAACGTTAGTTTGTAAAATACTGAACTTCCTCTTCAAAATGAGGTAAGAGATGTATAGATTACCTCAGCGTGTGAACAAGTTGGGGGAGCTCACTCTTTAGGATGGTGTAGACTCCAACCACCAGGCACCCAGGAAAGTTAAAATGAATGAGAGCCCTTATTGGCATCCATATTGTCTGGTTGATGGTTATAAAAACACATTTTGTAAACAGAAGTGATGGTGGCTACTATAATGTTCAAACCACCAATGAGGTAGGGACAACAAATCAGCTCGGGAGTATAGCCAATCACCATACAGTATTTAACTTTTTTTTTTTTTTTTTTAAACCTGCTTTTATACAAACCTTTGCTATCATGATTTTTGCTTTCTTCTAAAATGTTTAAACCTGATCAGAGAACTAAAATCCAATCTTCAGTCCTCTTTACTTGACTTAAATTCATTAGGCTGTTCACAAGCAGTTTGCRTATGTGGCACTATGGGAAACAGTTCTTCACTTAGCACTGTAGCGTTCAAAGCCGATGAATTGACATACAGAAATAATACAGCAATTATGAGTATTACACGAAAATACATGATAATCATCATATAAAAACATTGAGAAAAAAAAATAAAAATAGAACATCTACTAATTAAACATACCAAAATAAAAAASAATTCAAGTTGCTTCTTCACCTGGCTGTAAGATTAGATTTTCCCAGAATGCATTGTTTCTATGCAAACAAATGTGTATTCATTGAAGGACCGTGGAGGAAGCGGTTGTTGTAGATATTTAACTAGAGACAACACCTTGACATGTACATTTGTTTTTATGAGTTACTTTCTCCAAATCCAAMCCCTATTTTGTCATCCCATAACACAGATTAGTCCAGTTTGACTAGAGAAGAGGTCATTTGATTGAACACTAGTTTTGTCCTTAACACAGGACAATAGAATAACATGAGTATACTGGAGAGAGAGACTGGTGGCGTCCAGTGTTGGAACACTGCGGTCAGTTGGGTCCCTTGGAGGATGTGGAGGAAGAGGAGGAGGGGCTGTGAGAGGAGGAGAGGACACCGCAACCACTCTGTTCAGCAGGAGGCATGGTCTCAGGCGTCACRGAGGCTGCACTAGGAGTGTTCTGGGCAAACAGCATTCCTACAGGGGAGACAAGAACACAAATTGGTAGTCAGTAGTGGGACTCTGTGTGATAAGTTTAAAATGTCACAGTGACCTACGGAGTAAAGGGCTAGGAATCTTTTCTGGRCGGATCTAAAATGTATCAAGACTTTTTTTAATTTTAAAAAACAAACATTGCAGCATCATTTACTAACCTGAATAGAGTGTTCCGTTGACCTCCACAGACACACTGATGCTGGCAACCCCGTTACTGGAGATAGTACGAGACAGGTCCTGCTTGGCAGTACTCTCTGAGGTGGGACAAAGATATAGTCAGGAGTTAAAAGTTTACAATTCAATTATGTGAGTAAACATGTTTGGCTTGACAATGAATACAAAACAGATCTGAGATCAGGTTAGAGCGGACTATTGTAAGCCCTAGAATTTTACAACTAACTAATTGCTTTTCCATGCCGTCCCTAGGAGTGGTGCGTCACTTGAGTGGGTTGAGTCACTGACGTGATCTTCCTGACCGGGTTGGTGCCCCCCCTTGGGTTTGTGGGCTATACTCTGCCTTGTCTCAGGATGGTAAGTTGGTGGTTGGAGATATCCCCCTAGTGGGAGTGGGGGCTGTGCTTTGGCAAGGTGGATGGGGTTATATCCTACCTGTTTGGCCCTGTCCGGGGGTATCGTCGGACGGGGCCACAGTATCTCCCGACCCCTCCTGTCTCAGCCTCCAGTATTTATGCTAGAGTAGTTTGTGTCGGGGGGCTAGGGTCAGTCTGTTATATCTGGAGTATTTCTCCTGTGTTATCCAGTGTCCTGTGTGAATTTAAGTATGCTCTCTCTAATTCTCTCTCTTTCTCTCGGAGGACCTGAGCCCTAGGACCATGCCTCAGGACTACCTGGCATGATGACTCCTTGCTGTCCCCAGTCCACCTGGCCGTGCTGCTGCTCCAGTTTCAACTGTTCTGCCTGCGGCTTTGGAACCCTGACCTGTTCACTGGACGTGCTACCTTGTCCCAGACCTGCTGTTTTCAACTCTCTAGAGACAGCAGGTGCAGTAGAGATACACTGAATGATCGGCTATGAAAAGCCAACTGACATTTACTCCTGAGGTACTGACCTGTTGCACCCTCGACAACCACTGTGATTATTATTATTTGACCCTGCTGGTCATTTATGAACATTTGAACATCTTGGCCATGTTCTGTTATAATCTCCACCCGGCACAGCCAGAAGAGGACTGGMCACCCCTCATAGCCTGGTTCCTCTCTAGGTTTCTTCCTAGGTTCTGGCCTTTCTAGGGAATTTTTCCTAACCACCGTGCTTCTACACCTGCATTGCTTGCTGTTTGGGGTTTTAGGCTGGGTTTCTGTACAGCACTTTGTGACATCAGCTGATGTAAGAAGTGCTTTATAAATACTTTTGATTGACTGAACTAATTGGTAGCCAACACACCCAGYCCAGTACTGACCGTGTCTGTTGTTGTTGTTGTTGAGTTGCTTCATGCCGGGGTGGAAGTGAGAGGCCATAGCCAACAGGTTATGTTGGAACGCCCGTTGCATCAGTCTCTGCTGTTCCTCCATGACCAAGCGAGCCATCTTCCTGTCTGGGCCCTCTCCTCCTCCTCCTCCTCCTCCTCCTCCTCTCTCCAGTTTCTCTCGGAGGTGCTCCAGGGTAGCGGCCTGAGCAAGATGCTGCTGCCCCAGGGAGAGAGCGTTGGTCATGGGTAGATGGCTTGGTGGCATGGGGGTCGACATCTCCTCTGAGAGGGAACAGATGGGGGGAGTATTTTTTTCCATAGATTAATGTCACACCGCAAATGTCAACATTTGAAATATTCAACATTTAACAATGTTTTCAAAACAAGGCCATTAGATTAGATTTTAAAAACATGGTCAGTAATTTATTTCCTTATCAGGTGTATGCTATGTGGATGGTCAGTGATCATGTCTGAATAAATCTGACAGTAGAGGGCGCCATAACACCATATTTATTTTCTATAAATGTGGTGTCAGAACGATGTAGCCCATCACAAGTTAGTCACATGTTGGTGACAGGAAATCATCCATGTTAATCACCTAACTACATATCAAAACATTTATGTGTTTAAAAAACAAACAAAAAAACGCTTAAACACCTGCAGATCTCTTCAGAGATGGGCTGGGGGAGGTGTGYAGGCCGTTGTGACCGGCTGAGGAGTGGTGGGGCATCTTGGAGGGAGAGAGGAGGGAGTGGTGTGGGTGGRCAGCGGCGGTGGAGGGGGAGAAGTGGTACAGGCTGTTATTGTAGCTGGGTCTTCGGCCTTCCCTCCGGTTACCGTCTATAGCAGCCTGGAGCTTGCCTGGAGARCTCAGCCCCTTCTTCTCACACTCGTACGGGTACAGGTACTTCATATACCTGGGTGAACGTAGGATGAGGCAGTGGTTGGATTTTTTCTCTCTCTCTGTGTATTTAGAAGTACTTTTCCATCATGAGGTGATTGGCCTAGCTAGGTTCTGTGTAGCTTCGCTGACCTCCAATTAGCTCGCTTCCCATTTAATTTAAGATGCGCACATCTACGCCGCAAATTATGAAATCTTGCTCGGGTCAATCCTTTTTTTTTTAACACAAAGACCCATTTACAGATTACCTCCCTGTTTAATGACTCAATTTCACAGCATTTTCTTCTGTTTGGTGCTTAACGCCCGAGTGTAGACTCACTGTGTGCGGAGGGTGAAGGCTGCTGAGGTGATGGAGGTGGGCAGGTTGAGTCCTCTCGTGATCTCTCTCCAGATCTTCTTGTTAATGACCTCCACCAGGCCGCCATTCTCCGTCACCAGCTTGTAGAGCATGTACAGGTCCAGAATCTGCTTAGCCATGATGGGGATGCGGTTGACCGGGGTGCCTGGAGAAAGAGGTAGAAGAGTTTAAACTAGATGTCTACAGATCCAAGATGGTGGCAGATGTCATGATGGGGGATGCGGTTGACCGGGGTGCCTGGAGAAAGAGGTAGAAGAGTTTAAACTAGATGTCTACAGATCCAAGATGGTGGCAGATATCATGATGGGGATGCGGTTGACTAGAGTGCCTGGAGATGCCCAGTTTAATTTGCTCTACATGCGTCTAAAGATCCAAGATGGAAGGAGTCACTCAATGCCTATGCGGCAAAGATTTAGGCAGTCGAATTTGATTTAAAATGAGGCCAGACTTCATAACACTGAACATAAATAACATTCTGACAGCTCATGTTTCCAAAACACAGTAGGTTGTACAGTAGTGTCTGTTGATCTAGCTACAGTAATATGTCAAATTAACACCTATTTAACCCAGGGTCAAANCTCATGTTTCCAAAACACAGTAGGTTGTACAGTAGTGTCTGTTGATCTAGCTACAGTAATATGTCAAATTAACACCTATTTAACCCAGGGTCAAAGCCCCAAAAAACGTCAGTGAATTTATTGTAATAAAGTACGCTTATCCAAATGAAGGCATCAAATTGTTGCTTTAAGGCAACTCCTAAAGTCATCCAATAGTTATAATAGGACTTGAAGCAGTAGCCTACCCGCACGTGGTCAACTATTTCAGCACCACTTCGCGCTGCTTTGAAACAAGCGTGGGGACTTGTCTTGATAAATCAATGTCAGATTTTTTTATATTTCTTTTCACTGAATCTCCGTTTGGATATTGGTTTGGCTACAATTGGGGTTGTGGAAATGTTAGCTAGTGTAAATGGAAGTGCTGCTCATGATTATCTTGTCTAGTTCATTTATTATCACTGATCAGAACATTTTGCCAGCATGTTGGTCTCTACCTTCTTGACCTTTGTGCTGTTGTCTGTGCCCAATATTGTTTGTACCATGTTGTGTTGCTACCATGTTGTTGTCATGTGTTGCTGCCTTGCTATGTTGTCATCTTATTTTGTGGTCTTAGGTCTCTCTTTATGTAGTGTTGTGTTGTCTCTCTTGTTGTGATGTGTCTTTTGTCCTATATTTATATTGTATTTATTTTTTATTTTAATTCCAGGCCCCTGTCCCCGCAGGAGGCCTTTTGGTAAGCCGTCATTGTAAATAAGAATTTGTTCTTAACTGACTTGTCTAGTTAAATAATGGTTAAATAAAATAAAATGTTCTACTGAACAATTATATATTTTTTTAAACGCAACATGTAAAGTGTTGGTTTTGTGAGCTGAAAAAAAATGGTGCCATACTCACCAAAAGCGTACCTCTCAAATTCTGTGCACAAATTTGTTTATATCCCTGTTAATGAGCATTTCTCCTGTGCCAAGATAATCCAGCCAACTGACAGGTGTGGCATATCAAGAAGCTGATTAAACGGCATGATCATTACACAGGTGCACCTTGTGTTGGGGACAATAAAACGCCACTAAAATGTGCAGTTGTGTCACACAACACAATGCCACAGTTGTCTCAAGTTTTTAGGGAACGTACAATTGTTGCAGCATGCTGACTGCAATAATGTCCACCAGAGCTGTTGCCAGGGAATTGAATGTTCATTTCTCTACCAAAAGCCGCCTCCCAACGTTGTTTTAGAGAATTTGGCAGTACGTCCAACCGGCCTCACAACCGCAAACCACGTGTAACCACGCCAGGCCAGGACCTCCACATCCGGCTTCATCACCTGTGGCGTCGTCTGAGACCATCCACCCAGACAGCTGATGAAACTGTGGGTTTGTACAACCAAAGAATTTCTGCACAAACTGTCAGAAACCGTCTCAGGGAAGCTCATCTGTGTGCTCGTCGTCCTCACCAGGGTCTTGGCCTGACTGCAGTTCGGCGTCGTAACAGACTTCAGTGGCAAATGTTCACCTTTGATGGCCACTGACACGCTGGAGAAGTGTGCTCTTCACGGATGAATCCCGGTTTCAACTGTACCGGGCAGATGGCAGACAGACAGCATGTATGGCATTGTGTAGGCGAGCGGTTTGCTGATGTCAACGTTGTGAACAGAGTGCCCCACGGTGGTGGTGGGGCTATGGTATGGGGCAGGCATAAACTACGGACAACAAACACAATTGCATTTTATCGATGACAATTTGAATGCACAAAATTACAGCAATGAGATCCTGTTATGCCATTCATCCGTCGCCATTACTTCATGTTTCAGCATTATAACGTAAACAATGTCACAAAGATCTGTACACAATTCCTGGAATTTGAAAATGTCCCCCTTTCTCCATTCAGTCTCTAATCAGTCTGGTACTCAGGCTCTATTGTCCCTCCATCAGGGATCCTACTATGCCTGGTACTCAGGCGCTCTATTGTCCCTCCAGTTCTAGGTGTCGTAATAGCCTGGTACTCAGGACATCTATGTCACCTCTGCCACTCTCAGCGTCCGCTAGTGGCTCGTGTATACAAGCGCGCTAATTGTTCCCCAATCGTCACTAATGGCTCTGGTACTACAGGCGCATCATATACATACACACACTATACTAATGGTCGGTACTTAGGGCCTCTATGTCCCCACAATCAGGTCCTAATGGCCTGGTACTCAGGGCTCTATTGTCCTCCAATCAGGTCCTAATGGCCTTGGTACTCAGGCTCTATTGTCCCTCCATCAGGTCCAACTCATATGGCCTGGTACTTCAGGGCTCTATTGTCCCTCCAATCGGTCCTAATGGCTGGTATCTAGGTCTATTGTCCCTCCATCAGGTCCTAATGGGCTGGTACTCAGGGCTCTATTGTCTCCTCCATCAGGTTCCTAATGGCCTTGGTACTCAGGGCTCTATTGTCCCTCCATCAGGTCCTAATGGCCTGGTACTCAGGGCTCTATTGTTCCTCCATCAGTACTAATGGCCTGGTACTCAGGGCTCTATTGTTCCTCATCAGGTCCTAATGCCGGTACTCAGGGCTCTATTGTCCCTCCATCAGGTCCTAATGGTTGGTACTCAGGGCCTATTGTCCCTCCATCAGGTCCTAATGGCTGGTACTCAGGGCTCTATTGTCCCTCCATCAGGTCCTAATGGCCTGGTACTCAGGGCTCTATTGTCCCTCCATCAGGTCCTAATGGCCTGGTACTCAGGGCTCTATTGTTCCTCCATCAGGGTCTAATGGCCTCGGTACTCAGGGCTCTATTGTTCCTCATCAGGTCCTAATGGCTTGTACTCAGGGCTTCTTGTCCCTCCATCAGGTCCTAATGGTCTGGTACTCAGGGCTCTATTGTCCCTCCATCAGGTCCTAATGGCCTGTACTCAGGGCTCTATTGTCCTCCATCAGGTCCTAATGGCCTGGTACTCAGGTGCCTATTGTCCCTCCATCAGGTCCTAATGGCCTCGGTACTCAGGGCTCTATTGCCCTCCATCAGGTCCTAATGCTGGTACTCAGGGCTCTATTGTCCCTCCACCAGGTCCTAATGGTCTGGTACTCAGGCTCTATTGTCCCTCACCAGCGTCTGAATGGGCTGGTACTCGGCTCTATTGTCCCTCCATCAGGCACCTAAT
>NW_019943125.1:41642-57202 GCF_002910315.2 Salvelinus sp. IW2-2015
AGTTCTTCCATGGACTGCATACTCACCAGACATGTCACCCATTGAGCGTGTTGGAACACGACAGAGTGTTCCAGTTCCGCCAATATCCAGCAACTTTGTACAGCCGTTGAAGAGGAGTGGGACAACAACATTCCACAGCCACAATCAACAGCCTGATCAAAGAGGAGGATATGTGTCACACTGCATGAGGCACATGGTGGTCACACCAAGGGCAGTAAAATGTCCACAATGACCGTGAGTTGCGGTAATCTCCTCTTATGCACTTGTACAAGCTCTATTGTCCCTCATCAGGTCACTAATGGTCTGGTACTAGGGCTCTATTGTCCCTCCATCAGGTCCATGGCCTGTACTCAGGCTCTATTGTTCCCCATCAGGTCCTAATGGGCCTGGTACTCAGGGCTCTATTGTCTCCATCAGGTCACTAATGGTCTGGTACTAGGGCTCTATTGTCCCTCCATCAGGTCCTAATGGCTGGTACTCAGGCTCTATATGTTCCTCCATCAGGTCCTAATGGCCTGGTACTCAGGGCTCTATTGTCCCTCCATCAGGTCCTAATGGCCTGGTACTCAGGGCTCTATTGTCCCTCCATCAGGTCACTAATGGTCTGGTACTCAGGGCTCTATTGTCTCTCCATCAGGTCCTAATGGCCTGGTACTCAGGGTCTATTGTTCCTCCACAGGTCCTAATGGCCTGGTACTCAGGGCTCTATTGTCCCTCCATCAGGTCCTAATGGCCTGGTACTCAGGGCTCTATTGTCCCTCCACCAGGTCCTAATGGTCTGGTACTCAGGGCTCTATTGGCCCTCCACCAGGTCCTAATGGGCTGGTACTCAGGGCTCTATTGTCCCTCCACAGGTCCTAATTCTGGTACTCAGGGCTCTTTTGTCCCTCCATCAGGTCCTCACACCACTATTACCGTCTTCAGGGCGGTAGTGCGGAGAATGTGGAGATTACCTAGTCTCTTTATGGCCCTCTAATCTGATAGTAGGTAGGTAGTGGGTGGGGTAAATAAAAACAAAAAACCTGTCTCCATTATGGCTCGAATCTGTATCGGTTCAGTGGGTAGGTGGTAGATCCTAGTGCCTTTTATGACGTAATCTGATAGTGGTATGGAAAGGGAGCGGGTGGTGGGTTAGCCAATGCCATCACCACCAGTACTAGTTTTTGCCCTTTATGGCTCTAATCTGATATTGTAGTGTGGGTGGAGGGGTGATTAGATTGCCTACGTTGCCTTATGGGCTCTAATCTGATGCAGTGTGTCTAATGGCCTGGTACTCAGGGCTCTATTGTCCCTCCATCAGGTCCTAATGGGCTGGTACTCAGGGCTCTTTTGTCCCTCCATCAGGTCCTAAAGGTCTGGTACTCAGGGCTCTATGGTCCCTCCACCAGGACCTAATGGCCTGGTACTCAGGGCTCTATTGTCCCTCCATCAGGTCCTAATGGTCTGGTACTCAGGGCTCTATTGTTCCTCTAACTCACCTCACTGTGATGGATCAATTTGAAGAAAGAAGTTCGACAACAGGTTGAAACAGAGTGGAAAATATGATCGTTGTGGATGTTGTTTCAAAGCCTAACACAATGAAATGGACAGCGCTTTCTAAGGTGGATGATTCAAAACACCAATCCGCATAGAGTTCATGTCTACGCATAGGCCTACGAGCCCAAGACCGAGAAAACTGTATTAAAATAATGATTGTGCCGTTATATTTCACTAGGTTTCCCAAATTAAGCACTGGGTAAATGCAGGAACAGGGTTGGAGAGTCCATGGCATACACAGTTTGGGCGGAATATAACCTGTCATGCAAGAGGCTGTATATGTTCCTCAAACAGCGGTTGATGCGTGGAGTGAAATAACCGGAGTAGCCTGAAAAAGGAACCAGCGGGAAAGCGGCCTCCATTCACTATTGGAGTGCATATCGTGGTAACAGTTTGGGGAAGGCCCTTTCCTGTTTCAGCACGACAATTCCTCCGTGCACAAAGCGAGGKCCATACAKAAATGGTTTGTCGAGATCGGGGTGGAAGACTGGCCTGCACAGRGCCCTGACCTCAACCCCATCGAACAATTTGGGATGAATTGGAACGCCGACTACGAGCCAGGCCTGATCGCCTAACATCAGTTGCCAAKCTCACTAATGCCACCTTGCTTCTAGTCCTTAGGAAACTTTGCAGTATTTAGTTTTTTTATGTATTATTTCTTACATTGTTAGCCCCTAAATTTTTTATTACATACAGCCGGAGAAGAACTATTGGATATCAGAGCGACATCCACTTACCAGCACTACGACTTTCCCGAAGCGGATTCTTTGTCCGAACCACCCAGGGCATTTGAACTGATTCCAGAGGCTGACACAAAACAATGTCGCCGCAGAAGAGGAAGATGGAGTGGCATTCTGGTCAGACTTCGGAGGCACGCACACCACCCACCACTTTCGAGTACATTACTCGCTAATGTCCAGTCTCTAGATAACAAGGTAGATGACATTAGGGAAAGGGTTGCTTTCCAGAGAGACAACATTCTGTTTCACAGAAACATGGCTCTCTCGGGATATGCTGTCAGAGTCGGTACAGCCACCAGGATTCTTTGTGCCGACAGAAATATCTCTCCGGGAAGAAAAAGGGCGGGGATGTATGTTTCATGATTAACGACTCATGGTGTAATTGTAACAACATACAGGAACTCAAGTTCTTTTGCTCACCTGACCTAGAATACATCACAATTAAATGCCGACCATATTATCTCCCAAGAGATTTCTCCTCCGTCATCGCCACTGCAGTTTACATCCCACCTCAAGCCGATACCTCAAAGAACTTCACTGGACTTTATGCAAACTGGAAACCACATATCCTGAGGCTGCATTTTTTGTCGCTGGGGATTTTAACAAAGCAAATCTGAGGACTAGGCTCCCGAAGTTCATATTGACTGTCCTATTAGCGCTACTAAGACTCTCGACGCTTTTCAAACTTATGGCGGCATTCGCACAAAACTGAAAGCGCAAACCACCGCATTTAACCATGGAAAGGTGACTGGGAATATGGCCGAATACAAACAGTGTAGTTATTCCCTCCACAAGGAAATCAAACAAGTGAATGTCAGTATAGAGACAAAGTGGAGTCGCAATTCAATGGCTCAGACACGAGACGTATGTGGCAGGGTCTACAGACAATCACAGACTACAAAAAGAAAACCAGCCACATCACGGACACCGATGTCTTGCTTCCAGACAAACTAAACACCTTCTTTGCCCACTTTGAGGATAATACAGTGCCACCGACGCGGCCCGCTACCAAGGACTGTGGGCTCTCCTTCGCCGTGGCAGACGTGAGTAAGACATTTAAACGCGTTAACCCAAAGGTAACTGAACTAAATGACTATTGCCCCGTAGCACTCACTTCTGTCATCATGAAGTGCTTTGAGAGACTAGTCAAGGATCATATCACCTCCACCTTACCTGTCACATTAGACCCACTTCAATTTGCGTACCGCCCCAATAGGTCCACAGACGATGCAATCGCCACCACACTGCCCTATCCCATCTGGACAAGAGGAATACCTTTTGGAAGAATGCTGTTTATTGACTACAGCTCAGCATTCAACACCATAGTACCCTCCAAACTCATCAGTAAGCTTGAAGACCTGGGTCTCAATCCCTCCCTGTGCAATTGGGTCCTGGACTTCCTGACAGGCCGCCCCCAGATGGTGAAGGTAAGAAACAACATCTCCACTTCACTGATCCCCAACACTGGGGCCCCACAAGGGTACGTGCTCAGCCCCCTCCTGTACTCCCTGTTCAACCATGACTGCGTAGACATGCACGCCTCCAACTCTATCATCAAGTTTGCAGACGACACAACAGTAGTGGGCTTGATTACCAACAATGTGATTTCATTTCACTGAATCGCCATCTGTATATTTGGTTAATTCTATGGCTGGGCAAATAAGTGAAGGTGGTATAATTAAATCTATTTGTTTGCTCATCAATCACTGATCAGAAACATTTCGCATGCAATACTGTGGCCTAAAGTATAGACCTATTATTTTTGCATGATCGTGTATAGGCAACTCCAAAAGCCTGAGGAGGTTGCGAAATCACATTACATAAGTATTCACACCCCTCTGGGTCAATAATGTTCGAATCATATTTGGCAGCGATTACAGCTGGGAGTCTTTCTGGGTAAATCTCTAAGAGCTTTGCACACCTGGATTGTACAATATTTGCACATTATTATTATTTTCAAGCTCTGTCAAGTTGGTTGTTGCTTATGACAAGCATACCCATAACATGATGCAGCCACCACCATGCTTGAAAATATGAAGATGTGAATACTTTCTGAAGGCACTGTAGGGAGTTTACCCACACTGTATCGGTGAGCTGTTGGTTAGAGCTCACATGCCAAGACAAGAGTAGGAGCATTTGTATTTAACGCATTTGTATATAACAGTTTTTGTGACAAAACGATCAGTAGAGTTTGACAATGCGATGGAAACCCATTTAACTTGTATTTTATATTCGGTACTGTTATGAATCCCGCCTAAGATGGTGCCTCTTCCCGTTCGGGCGGCGCTCGGCGGTCGTCGTCTCCGGCCTACTAGCTGCCACCGATCCCCTTTTCTGTTTTCATTTAGTTTTGTCTGATTTGTTGCACCTGTTTTGTGTTTAGGTTTGATTGTGGGCTATTAAACCCAGTTGGCCCGCCGACTTTTGTGCGGGCTTGTTTTTCTGTTTGTGGTGTCGTATTTTCTTGTGGTGTCTGTTCCATGTGGATTTTGTCCTGTTTGTTTTGGACTGTTACTTGACGCGCCCTTGTATGTGTGGCGTAGCCGTCTCGTTATATTCTTTTGGAAGATTAAATCCACTTGCTTCTCACTACCCTGCTCTCTGCACCTGACTCCTTCATCACCACTTTTGGAACTGTGACAGGTACAGGGGAATTTAAGCGCAAAAGTAATTGTTATGTGCACTATGTCATCACGCTCAGCCTTTTATCCGCAATAAGTCAGTTTGATGGAAACGTAGCGGGTGGGAAAATGCACACAATTGTTTTATGCAGATTTTTTTTATTTTTTATATTTACCTGAAAATCTGGTCGCCAATTGGATGGACACCTAGCTACTAATAGACTATAGTCTCTCCTCTCTTGACGCTCTCTCAGCTATGCTTATTTATTTTATTTAACCAGGCAAGTCAGTTAAGAACAAATTCTTATTTTCACTGACAGCCTAGGAACAGTGGGTTAACTGCCTTGTTCAGGGGCAGAAGGACAGATTTTTACCTTGTCAGCTCAGGGATTCAATCAAGCAACCTTTCGGTTGCTGGCCCAACGCTCTAACCACTAGGCTACCCTGCCACTTATACATCTCCAGAGGTCAAATATCTAGCATGTTGATGAGGACAATAGCATTGTTTCATTCACCGCAGTACGAGACAACTTGTTTACATTCATATATACTGTATCTCCTTCAGCAGGAGGCATTTGGTCTCAGGCGTCACAGAGTCTGCACTAGGGAGTGTTTTTGCTGGGCAACAGCCTTCCTACAGGGGAGCAAGAAAAACACAATTGGTAGGTCAGTTAGTTGGGACTCCTGTGGTGATAACGTTAAAATGTTCACAGTGACCATACGGAGTAAAGGCTAGGATCTTTCTGGGGCGATCTAAAGTATCAAAAGAATTTAATTTTAAAAAAAACATTGGCAGCATCATTTACTAACCTGAATTCAGAGGTCCGTGACCTCCACAGACACACTTGATGCTGGCAACCCCGTTACTGGAGATAGATACGAGACAGGTCCTGCTTGGCAGCTACTCTTCTGACGGTGGGGACAAAATATCAGTCAGGAGTTTAAAAGTTTACAATTCACATTATGTTGAGATAAACATGTTCTGCGCTTGACAATGAATTACAAAAACAGATCTGAGATCAGGTTAGAGCCGGACTTTGTAAACCCTAGAATTTGGACAACCAATTAATATGCTCCATGGCCGCCCTAGGAAGTGGTGCGTCACTTGATTGGGTTGAGTCCACTGACGTGATCTTCCTGACCGGGTTGGTAGCCCCCCTTGGTTTGTGGCATCACTCTTGCCTTGTCTCAGCGATGGTAAATGTGGTGTATGGTAGAATCCCTTAGTGGGAGTGGCGGGTTGTGCTTTGGCAAGGTGGATGGGTTAATATCCTTACCTGTTTGGAGCCCTGTCCGGGGGTATCGTCGGCGGGCGCCACAGTATTCTTCCCGAACCCCCTCCTGTCTCAGCCTCAGTATTTATGAGAGTTAGTTTGTGTCGTGGGGCCTAGGGTCCCAGTCCTGTTATAATCTGGAGTATTTCTCCTGTGTTATCCAGTGTCGCTGTTGTGAATTTAAGTTGCTCTCTTCTAATTCTCCTCTCTTTCTCTCGGAGGACCTGAGCCCTTAGGACCTGCCTCAGGGACCTACCTGCATGATGGACTCCTTGCTGTCCCCAGTCCACACTGGCCGTGCTTGCTGCTCCAGTTTTCAACTGTCTGCACTGCCGGCTATGGAACCCTGACCTGTTCACCGACGTGCTACCTGTCCCAGACTGCTTGTTTTCAACTCTCTAAGAGCAGACTAGGAGCCGGTTTAGGAGATATGATCGCTATTGAAAAGCCAACTGACATTTACTCCTGAGGTGCTACCTGTTGCACCCTCGACAACCACTGTGATTATTATTATTTGACCCTGCCTGGTCATTTTGACTTGAACATCTTGGGCCATGTTCTGTTTAAATCTTCCACCCGGCACAGCCAGAAGGGACTGGACACCCCTCATGCCTGGTTCCTCTCTAGGTTTCTTCTAGGTTCTGGCCTTTCTTAGAGAATTTTCTAACCACCGTGCTTCTACACCTGCATTGCTTTGCTGTTTAGGAGGTATTTAGGCTGGTTTCTGTACAGCACTTTGTGACATCAAGCTGATTGTAAGAAGTGCTTTATAAATACTTTGTTGACTGAACTAATTGGTAGCCAACACACCCAGATCCAAGTACTGACCGTGTCTGTTGTTGTTGTTGTTGAGTTGCTTTCATGCGGGGTGGAACCGTGAGAGGCCATACCAAACAGGTTTGTTGGAACGCCCGTCTGCACTCAAGTCTCTGCTTTCTCCACTGACAAGCGAGCCATCTTTCCTGCTCTGGCCCTCTCCTCCTCTCCTCCCTCCTCCTCCTTCCTCTCTCCAGTTTCTCTCGGAGGTGCCTCCAGGAGGTAGCGGCCTGAGCAAGATGCTGCTGCCCCAGGGAGAGAGCGTATGGCCATGGGTAGACGGCTTGGTTGGCATGGGGGTCGACATCTCCTCTGAGAGGGAAACAGATGGGGGGAGTATTTTTTTCCATAGATTAATGTCACACCGAAATGTCAACATTGAAAATATTTCAAATTTAACAATGTTTCAAAACAGGGCCATTAGATTAGATTTTAAAAAACGGGTCCAGTCAGTTAATTATCCTTATCAGAGTGTAGATGGCAATGTTGGCCGGGATGGTCAGTGCTGTAGTGATCATGTCCTGAATAAATCTGGACAGTAGGGGGCGCCATAACACCACATTTATTTCTTAATGTGAGTGGGTAATGTTCAGAACGATGTAGCCCATCACAAGTAGCTACACATGTTGGTGACAGGAAATCATCCATGTTAATCACTAACTACATACTCAAAAAACATTTAATGTGTTTAAAAAAAGAAACGCTTAAACACCTGCAGATCTCTTCAGGATGGCTGGGGGAGGTGTGTAGCTTCGTGACCGGCTGAGGAGTGGTGGGCACATCCTTGGACGGGAGAGAGAGACGAGTGGGTGTGGGGGCAGCGGCGGTGGAGGCGGAGAAGTGGTCCAGGCTGTTATTTTTGTAGCTGGGTTTCGGCCTTCCTCCGTTACCGTCTATAGCATCCTGGGCTTGCCTGGAGAAACTCAGCCCCCTTCTTCTCACACTCGTCACGGGTTACAGGTTTCATAACCTGGAGTGAACGTATAGGACGATGCATGGTTGGATTTTCTCTCTCTCTTCTCTCTCTGGTGTATTTAGACTAGTAGCTTTTCCTCATGAGGTGATTGCCATAGCATAGCGTTCTGTGTATTAGCTTCGCTGACCTCTAATTAGCCTCGCCTTTCATTTAATTGAAGATGCGCAATCTACGCCGCAAAATTATTGACATCTGTGCTCGGGGCCCAATCCCTTTTTTTTTTGAACACAAAGACCCGATTTACGGATTACCCTCCCTGTTTTCACAGCATTTTCTTCTGTTTGGTTGTATAACGCACCAGAGTGTAGACATCACTGGCACTGTGCGGAGGGCTGAAGGCTGCCTGAGTGATGAGGTGGCAGGTTGAGTCCTCCTCGTGTCCTCTCTCCAGATCTTCTTGTTAATGACCTCCACCAGGCCGCCATTCTTCCGTCCACCCAGCTTGTAGAGCATGTACAGAGTCCAGAATCTGCTTTAGCCATGAATGGGGATGCGGTTGACCGGGGTTCCTGGAGAAAGACGTAGAGCGTTTAAACTAGATGTCTACAGATCCAAGAGTGGCAGATGTCCATGATGGGATGCGGCTTGGACCGAGGTGCCTGTGAGAAAGAGGTTAGAAGAGTTAACTTAGGATGTCTCAGCTCCAAGTATGGTGGCAGATATCATGATGGGGGATGGCGGTTGACTAGAGTGCCTGGAGATGCCCAGTTTAATTTGCTCTCATGCGTTTCTAAAGTATCCAAAGATGGAGAGTCACTCCAATGGCCTATGCGGCCAAGATCTTAAGGCAGTCGGAATTTTGCATTTAAAATAGGCCCAGACTTTCTAAACACTGAACATAAATAACATTCTGAGCTCATGTTTCCAACGAGTTGTTACAGTAGTTTGTCTGTTATCTAGCTACAGTTAACTATGTCAAATTAAAACCTATTTAACCCAGGGTCAATATATGTTCATTTCTCTACAAAAGCGCCCCCCAACGTCGTTTTAGAAGAATTGCAGAGTCCAACCAGCTCACAAACCGCAGATCGCATATAACACGCCCCACGCCAGGACCTCCACATCCGGCTTCATCACCATGTTGGCATCGTCTAAGCCAACCACCCAGACAGCTTGATGAAACTGTGGGTTTGCACAACCAGAAAGATTTTGCACACCACTGGTCAGAAACCGTCTCAGGGAAGTTCAACTGCGTTGCTCGTCGTCCTCCCAGGTCTTGATCTACTGCAGTTCGGCATCGTTAACAGGACTTCAGTGGGTAAATGGTCACCTTCGATGGCCACTGGCCACACTGGAAGAGTTGTGCTCTTCACGGATGATCCGGTTTCTACTGTACCGGCAGATTGCCAGAAGAAGCATGTAGAGGTGTCGTGTGCGTTAGGTGAGCGGTTTGCTGCTGATGTCAAAGTTTGGAACAAGAAGTTCGTCCCATGTTGTGGGTTGGGGTTGTGGGTTATGGTGGGCAGGATAAACAACGGACAACAAACACAATTGCATTTATCGATGACAATTGTGGAATGGCATAAATACAGCAATGAGATCCTGTGGCCCATTGTTTATACCATTCATCCGCTCGCCTTCACTTCATGTTATCAGCATCTATACGTAACAATGTTCACCACAGATCTTGTACCAATTCCTGGAATTGGAAAATGTGTCCCAAGAGTTTCTTCATGGACTGCATACTCACCAGACATGTCACCCATTGGAGCGTTGTTTGGAACACGCACAGAGTGTTCCAGTTCCCGCCACATATCCAGCAACTTTGTTACACCGTGAAGAGGGTGGGACAACACATTCCACAGCGCAACAATCAACAGCCTGATCAAAGAGGGGACTATGTGTCACACTGATGAGGCACATGGGTGGTCACACCAAAGGGCAGTATGAACATTCCGACAGACCGCTGGAGTTGCGGTTAATCTCTCTTTGCACTCTGTACAGCCATTTGTCCCTCATCAGGTCACTAATGGTTCGGTAACTTAGGGCTCTATTGTCCCTCCATCAGGTCCTAATTGGCCTGGTACTCAGGGGCTCTATTGTTCCTCCAATCAGGTGCACCATAATGGCTGGTACTAGGCTCTATTGTCCCTTCCATCAGGTCACTAATGGTTGGTACTTAGGGCTCTATTGTTTCCCTCCATCACGGTCTAATGGCCTGGTAACTTCAGGGCTCTATTGTTCCTCCATCAGCTTCCTAATTGGCCTCGGTACTCAGGGCTCTATTTTGTCCCTCTCCATCATGGTCCTAATGGCCCCTAGGTATCAGGGCTCATTGTCCCTCCATCAGGTCACTATGGTCTGGTTACTCACGCTCTATTGGTCTCTCCATCAGGGTTCCTAATGGCCTGGTACCTCAAGGCTCTTATTGTTCCTCCACAGGTACCTAATGGCCTGGTACTCAGGCTCTATTGGTCCCTCCATCAGGTTCCTAATGGCCTTGTACTCAGGGCTCTATTGTCCCCTCCACCAGGGCCTAATGGTCTTGGTACTCAGGGCTCTATTGTCCCTCCACCAGGTCTAATGGTCTTGGATACTCAGGGGCTCTATTGTCCCTCCCACCAGGTTCCTAATGGTCTGGACTCAGTGGCTCTTTTTGTCCCTCACATCAGGCTCCTCATGGCCTGGTTACTCTTGGGCTCTATTGTCCCTCCATCATGTCCTATTGACCTGGTATCAGGGCTCTATTTGTTTCCATCCATTCAGGTCCTATTGGAACTGGTACTCAGGGCTCTATTGTCCCTCCATCAGGTCCTTATTGGACCTGGTACCTCAGGGCTCTATTGTCCTCCATCAGTGTCCTAATTGGCCTGGTACTCAGGGCTTTATTGTCCCTCCATCAGAGTCCTAATGGCCTGGTACTCAGGGCTCTATTGTCCCTCGAATCAGGTCTAATGGCTTTGATGGTACTCATGGCTCTCATTGGGTCCCTCCATCAGGACTCTAATGGTCATGGGTACTCAGGGCCTCTATTGTCCCTTCTACACCCCTTCTGCCCATCAATGCAAATGGCAATGGAAATCACATTCAAAACATAAACAGTACGTGCTTTTTTAAAACTCACCCTCACTGTGATGGATTCAATTTGAAGAAGAAGTTCCAACAGCAAGGCGTTGAAACAGAGTGGCAAAATGGTCCACTGGTGGATGTTGTTTCAAAGCCGTGAAACACAAGGTGAAATGGACAGCGCTTTACTAAGGTGGATTGATTGCAAAACACCCATCCGCATAGAGTTCATGTCCTACGCATTCGGTCGAGCCCAAGACCGAGAAGAAGTATTCAAATAATGATTGTGCTGCTATATATCTTCACTGGTTTCCCAAAATTTAAGCACTGGGGTAAATGAGCAGGAACAGGGTTGGAGAGTCCATGGCTAATACACAGTTTAGGCAGGAATATCACCTTTATGAAGCAAGAGGCTGATATATGTTATCCTCAAACAGGTTTGATGCGTGGAGTTAGCAACAATTAGACCGGAGTAGCCCTGAAAAAGAACTACCAGCGGAGAAAGCGGCCCTCCATTCAGGCTAATTTGGAGTGCATATCTCGGTAACAGTTTGGGGAAGGCCCTTTCCATGTTTTCAGCACGACAATTCCTCCGTGCCACAAAGCGAGGTCCATCAGAAATGGTTGTCGAGATCGGGGTGGAAAAGACTGGCCTGCCACAGAGCCCTGACCTCAACCCCATCGAACAATTGGGATGAATTGGAACGCCGACTACGAGCCCAGGCCTGATCGCCTTAACATCAGTTGCCAATCTCACTAATGCCACCTTGCTCTCTAGTCCTTAGGAAACTTTGCAGTATTCTCGTTATTTATGTTTATTTCTTACATATTGTTAGCCCCTAAATTTTTATTACATTCAGCCGGGAAAGAACTATTGGATATCAGAGCGACATCCACTTACCAGCACTACGACCAGGAATATAACTTTCCCGAAGCGGATCTTTTGTCCGAACCACCCAGGGCATTTGAAACTGATTCCAGAGGCTGACACAAAACAAATTTGCCGCAGAAGAAGAAGATGGTGAGTGGCATTCTGGTCAGACTTGAGGCGCACACACCACCCACCACTTTCGAGTACATTACTCGCTAAAGTCCAGTTCTCTAGATAAACAAGGTAGATTGATAATTAGGCAAGGGTTGCTTTCCAGAGAGACATCAGAGATTGTAACATACTTTGTTTCATGGAAACATGTCTCTCTCCGGATAATCTGTCAGAGTCAGTAAACCACAGCAGGATTCTCAGTACATCGCGCAGACAGAATAAATATCTTCTCCGGAGGAGCAGCAAGGCGGAGGGTTGTGTTCATGATTAATGACTCATGGTGTAATTCTAGGAACATACAGGAACTCAAGTCATTTTGTTTACCCGATCTAAGAATACCTCACAATAAATGCGCATATATTATCTTCCAAGAGGATTTCTCCTCCGTCATCGCCCTCTCAGTTTACATCCCACCTCAAGCCGATTACCCGCGGCCCTCAAAGAGCTTCACTGGACTTTATGCAAACTGGAAAACCACATTTATTTTCCTATGAATTCAGTCTAAAAATAGGTACACTTCAACTATGACAGACAAAATGAGAAAGAAAATCCAGGAAAATCATATGTGTAGGATTTTTATGAATTATGAAACCACAAGTCCGTGTTGCCCAGCAACAGCCCAAAGCATCACTGCTCTAGAGGAGATCTGCATGGAGGAATGGGCCAAAATACCAGCAACAGTGTGTGAAAAACCTTGTGAAGACTTACAGAAAACGTTTGACCTCTGTCATTGCCAACAGGGTATATAACAACGTATTGAGATAAACTTTTGTTATTGACCAAATACTTATTTTCCACCATAATTTGCAAATAAATTCATTTAAAAATCCTACAATGTGATTTTCTGGATTTTTTTTTCTTCTCATTTTGCTGTCATAGTTTGAAGCTGTACCTATGATGAAAATTACAGGCCTCTCTCATCTTTTTAAATGGAGAACTTGCACATTGGTGGCTGACTAAATACTTTTTTTGCCCATTGTAACTGGAAGAATTTTCAGGAAACATTTTTGGTAAAAAAAGTTATTGCTTAGAGGGGAACCGTAGACTCCTCGGACATGAGGTTAAGATCCTGAAAACTCTGTTCAAGAACAGAAAGAGGAAATGGATAAGATGACACTTTATGGATGGGAGTTAAAAAAAAAAAAAAAAAAATCTTAAAGTACAATCTAAAAGTGAGGAATCCCAGGAAAACTTTCCACTACAGCAGAACTGGTTTTACAGTACAACGCTTAGAGAACAAAGAAGCTTTTACCTCGTTTCCTGCATATACAAAACAGTTCATCAAGGAACTCCTTCCGATTTGGGTCACTGTCCAGTTCATACAGCTGGGGGATGAAAATTAACTTTGTTAATAACTAGTTGTATAATCAACTGTGTATACTAAACTTACTTAATAAACCATCAATCATGATTTCTATGTATATCTCGCTATTCAGACATACTACCCCGTCCACTATACAGTGTTAGGTCCACACAGGCCATTGAGAAAATGTTGACTCAGGGCGGCAGGTAGCCCGGCGGGTAGGAGCAGTTTTGGGTCAGTAACCGAAAGGTTGCTGGATCGAATCCCTGAGCTGACAAGGTTAAAAATATGTTGTTCTGCCCCCTGAGCAAGGCCAGTTAACCCACTGTTCCCCGGGGTGCCGATGACGTGGATGTCAATTATGGCAGCCCCCCCCCTCCCCCCACCTCTCTGATTCAGAGGGGGTTGGGTAAAATGAGGAAGACATTTTCAGTTAAATGCATTCAGTTGTACAACTGACTAGGTATCCCCCTTTCCCTATACAACTGACTAGGTATCCCCCTTTCCCTATACAACTGACTAGGTATCTCCCCCTTTCCCTGTACAACTGACTAGGTACCCCCCCCTTTCCCTTACAACTGACTAGGTATCCCCCTTTCCCTATACAACTGACTAGCATCCCCCTTTCCCTGTACAACTGACTAGGTACCCCTTTCCCTATACAACTGACTAGGTATCCCCCTTTCCCTTTACAACTGACTAGGTATCCCCCTTTCCCTATACAACCTGACTAGGTATCCCCCCCTTTCCCTATACAACTGACTAGGTATCCCCCCTTTCCCTGTACAACTGACTAGGTACCCCCTTTCCCTGTACAACTGACTAGGTATCCCCCCTTTCCCTATTACAATGACTAGGTATCCCCCCTTTCCCTATACAACTGACTAGGTATCCCCCCTTTCCCTGTACAACTGGACTTAGGTATCCCCCTTTCCCTATACAACTGACATAGGTATCCCCCTTTCCCTATACACTGACTAGGTATCCCTCCTTTCCCTGTACAACTGACTAGTATCCCCTTTCCCTATACAACTAACTAGTATCCCCCCTTTCCCTGTACAACTGACTAGGTATCCCCCCTTTCCCTGTACAACTGACTAGGTATCCCCCCTTTCCCTATACAACTGACTAGGTATCCCCCCCCTTTCCCTATACAACTGACTAGGTATCCCCCCTTTCCCTGTACAACTGACTAGGTACCCCCTTTCCTTACAACTGACTAGGTATCCCCCCCTTTCCCTATACAATGACTAGGTATCCCCCTTTCCCTATACAACTGACTAGGTATTCCCCCTCCCTTTCAACTGTACTAGGTATCCCCCCTTTCCTACCTAACTAGGTATCCCCCCTTTCCCCTGTACCAACTGACTCTAGGTATCCCCCCTTTCCCTGTACAACTGACTAGGTATCCCCCCTCTTTCCCTATACAACTGACTAGGTATCCCCCTTCCCCTGTACAACTGAACTAGGTAGCCCCCTTTCCCTATACAACTGACCTAGGTACTCCCCCTTTCCCTATACAACTGACTAGGGTATCCCCCTTTCCCTGTACATGACTGTATCCCCCCTTTCCCTATTACAACTGACTAGGTATCCCCTTTCCCTATTACAACTGACTAGGTATCCCCCTTTCCCTATACAACTGACTAGGTATCCCCCTTTCCCTGTACAACTGACTAGGTATCCCCCTTTCCCTTACAACTGACTAAGTATCCCCCCTTCCCTGTACAACTGACTAGGTATCCCCCTTTCCCTGTACAACTGACTAGGTATCCCCCCTTTCCCTGTACAACTGACTAGTATCCCCCCTTTCCCTATAAACTGACTAGGGGCCCTCCCCTTTCCCTGTAAACTCGACTAGGTATCCCTTCCTGTACAACTGACTAGGTCGCCTTTCCCTGTACAACTGACTAGTATCCCCTTTTCCCTATACAACTGACTAGGTATCCCCGTTCCACTACAATGACTAGTATCCCTTTCCCTATACAACTGACTAGGTATACCCCCCTTTCCCTTGTACAATGACTAGGTATCCCCCCTTTCCCTGTACAACTGGACTAGGTATCCCCTTTCCCTGTACAACTGACTAGTATCCCCCTTTCCCTGTACAACTGACTAGGGTATCCCCCCTTTTCCCTGTACAACTGACTAGGTATCCCCCTTTCCCTATACAACTGACTAGGTATCCCTCCTTTCCCTGTACAACTGAGTAGGTACCCCCCCTTTCCCTGTACAACTGACTAGGA
>NW_019943125.1:57227-63093 GCF_002910315.2 Salvelinus sp. IW2-2015
ATCCCCCTTTCATCTGGACTGGTTCAGATTTGAGAACTTTTGAGTCTAGGGCTGCATTCCGATTCTCTATCCTTTACCACAAAGTGTGCACTTGTTCACTCCCCCTCTCATGCATGTACAGGCATTGGACTGGTGCAAGCATAGTCGGAGGGAGTACTTTCCACCATATTCCTTCCACCAGTCCATTCCTTTTAAATCCATGAGGGTGGAGTGTACACTTTGGGAGAAGGGTAAAGAACTGGAACGTAACCTTTTCTCAGATGGTCTGTGTGGATTAGTTTTACTTGAGCTTTTAGTTTAGTTTAATGCATCTTCGGTTTATATCGGTCTGAACATTTTATCCAATCGTATTACCTTTGCAAAGTCTCGGGACGGCTCTCCTCTTGTTTTGCCTCCTTCGTTCTCCTCCGCCCAGCCCACACTGCCTTTCTGTTAAAAACACAATAAACATGATTATTTTGGTTTTAATTGATCAGTTAGTTTATCACCAAGGGTTGATAAAAGGCTTTATTTTTACGTTAATAAATGCTTATTTAAACATTTAGTTTAATTAGTTGTTCAGTTAGTTAGATAATGAGTTACAGAGCCTTCAGAATTATTCATACCCCTTGAATTATTCCACATTCTTGTGTTACAGCCTGAATTCAAAATGGATTCAAATCGATTTTTCCCCCTCACCCATTTACACACAATACAATAAAACAAGTGAAAACATGTTTTTATAAATGTTTGCACATTTATTGAAAATTAAATACTGAAATCTCATTTACGTAAGTATTCACACACCTGAGTCAATACTTGTTAGAATCACCTTTGGTAATCACCAGTGATTACAGCTGTGAGTCTTTCTGTGTAAGTCTCTAAGAGCTTTTCACACTTGGATTGTACAATATTTTAGGACTGTCCGACTGTTTCGACCAATCGAAAAAGTGTAGTTTTCCATAAAAAGACACACCATATGTGTTTAAATAAAATCAACTATTTGCATTGAGCTTGTCTGATGCTTTAAGCGCTCTGTTAGATGAAATAAGACATGACTCAAGGAGGAGCCAGAGATCAAGATAACCAGAAGGGGAAAAAAACCTTAACCTGACCAATCTCCTCCAGCTGGCTTTCGCGGATTCTGCCGTTACTCTCCTGAAGTTGCCTGTAATAAGCTACAGGAGGTATCGGCAACCTTTCTCATGTAGAATGCCAATTTAACTGAACATTTCTACCAATCTGCATGCCAGTTATGGTTTTCATACACACATTTTTTTTGTGGAGCAGATTTCATATATAATGTCTTCGTATCTCAGAATCATTGTCATGTTGTTAATCAAAATTATACAAACTTAAAAAAATAACTTACATTGTCACTGCCAGCTATGTAAAAATTGTAGCCCGTAGGTAGAAAAAAATCCTGATAAAAAAATCCTATAAATCACATTGTTGCAAAACAGACCATGTGTAGCCAAACATGAAACATTGTTAACTCAGGCCTGAAGCTCACTCTAGCAAACTTGCAACATTGCATAAAATATTCTGGGCCCTTAGTTTTCATGCCAGTGAGCTCAGAACAGACACAGCTGTAGGCTATTTGCGCAAGGGATGAGAAGTAAATCAGGTAGGCCTATTTTATGATGTTTCCACTGGATCAGAGCATGAATTCCCTTTCACGCTGAGTGGAATCGAAAAGGAGAGAGCTGGAAAGATTTTTTAAATACATTGAGGAACTATTGTCATCCTCAATGGATGTAAAAACACTTTGTTTGCTTGCTGTTTTGAGGTGTAGAAAACATTACTTTGAAGAAGCTCAACAGCTCATTTGTGGGTGGTGCGTTAAGACAATAAGAAATACTATCAGATTCACAAATAGGCACATTTATATGCCTACATTTTCACGCAGGCCAGGTAGCCTATAGGCTACTCCATGCATGAAACATATGCACGTCCTGAACATTGACAGGAACTCTCCAAACAAGAAGACAATGACTAAATTGACAAAATCACAATTGGGAACGAAATTAGGGCTGCCCCCCCCCCCCAAAAGTATTGATCGACCGAGAGTCATCTGTTCTTTAAAATGTATATTTTTTTCCATATATAGACACACCTTGTTTTAATAAAATCACCATATTAGGCCTACTGAGCTTGTCTGATGCTTTAAGCACTGTGATTTAAAAAATGAAAAACACACAAATTACTAAAGAGGGAGCCAGAGATCAATATAGCCTAACCAGAATAATAAAAAAAATATATATTATTTTTTAAATACATTCCCCGACCCCCCCTCCTCCAGCTGCTGCTGGCCTTCGCAAATTCTGCCTTTAAACTCCTGAAGTTGACGGTAATAGGCTACACGTTTTGGAGATCTGATAGTATTTCTGATGGTCTTTGACCTTGATAGTTTGTGTGTATACATAGATATGTAGGCTACGTGTGATTAAAATAAATATTTCTGTAGTTCTGTCCTTGAGTTGTTCTTGTCTATCAATGTTCTGAATTGTGTTTCGTGTTTCGTGTGGAACCCAGGAAGAGTAGCTGCTGCTTTTGCAACAGTTACTGAGGATCCTAATAAAACACCACCAGCGGTCGGCAACCTTTTCCATTAGGAAAAGCCATTAGCCACGTTATCGTACCATTTCTACTGATCTGCCTGCCAGTTATGACTTTCATATGCACATTTTAGTTTTATTGAATTTATACTGAACAAAGAATAAATGTAACATGTTTGTCCCATGTTTCATGAGCTGAAATAAAAGACCCCAGAAATTTTCCAAAAGCTTATATCTCAAAAAGAAATGGCTGAAATTTGTTTACATATTAGTGAGCATTTCTCCTTTGTCAATATAATCCATCCACCTGACAGGTGTGGCATTTCAAGAAACGGATTAAATCATTACACAGGTGCACCTTATGCKGGGGCCACTCGAAAATGTGATTTTTTTTTGTCACACAATGCCACAGATGTCTCAAGTTGAGGGAGCGTGCAATTGGCATGTTGACTGCAGGAATGTCCACCAGAATTGTTGCCAGAGAACTTAATGTTCATTTCTCTACCCTAACCTGCCTCCAACGTCATTTTAGAGAGCCAGGTCCCCAGTGGGTRAACCTATGCCCTCCCAGGCCCACCCATGGCCCCACCCCTGCCCTGTCATGTGAATATATTTAAATTGACTGATTTCCTTATATGAACTGTAACTCAGTAAAATCGTTGATGAAATTGTTGCATGTTGTGTTTATATTTTTGTTCAGTATATAAATAAAAGGTCTTCATCTCAAAATCAATACAATACAAATCTAAAAGAAACTTCTATTGCCATAGCCAATATGTTAAAATAGCCCACATTATGCCAACAAATATAAATTACGCAGCCCGCAGGTAGAAAATATCCTGATAATACATATCAAATCCCATTGGCTACGCACGGCCTGTCTGCAAGGAACTTGAAACATTGTATCAACTATTAAATTGGTCAGCCCCTGTGCTAGCAAACTTGCAACCTAGTATAAAACATTCTGGGCCCTCAGAGTTTCAAAACATTCTGGGCCCTCAGAGTTTCCGCACCAGTGAGCTCCGGACAGACAGACAAAAGCTGTAGGCTATTTGCACAAGGGATAAGAAGTAATCAGGACTATTTTATGAAGTTTTCACCGACCAGAGCATTATATTTTTTCCCCCCTTTCATGCCGAGTGGTTATCGAAAGGGAAAGAGCTGGAAAGATTTTTCAAAATAGGCTACGTTAAATATGGTACCATTTTTTTTTTTACAAAATTGGGTTAGTTGCACCTTTGCGAGAAATTTGAAAACCTCCCTGGTCTTTGTGATTGAATCTGTGTTTGAAATTCACTGCTCGACCGAGGGACCTTACAGATAATTGTATGAGTGGAGTACAGAGACGAGGTAGTCATTCAAAAAGCATGTTCAACACTATTATTGCACACAGAGTGAGTCCACGCAACTTACAGTGCCTTCGGAAAGTATTCAGACCCCTTGACTTTTTCCAAAAAAAACGTAATCAAATCGACACACAACATCCCATAATGACATCACAATACCCCATAATGACATCACAACATCCCATAATGACATCACAACATCCCATAATGACATCACAATACCCCATAATGACATCACAATATCCCATAATGACAAAGAACAAACAGGTTTTTAGAAAATGTTGCTAATTTATAAAATAAAAATAAATATCACATTTACATAAGTATTCAGACCCTTTACTCAGTACTTTGTTGAAGCACCTTTGGCAGCGATTAAGGCATCGAGTCTTCTTGGGTATGAAGCTACAAGCTTAGCACACCTGTATTTGGGGAGTTTCTCCCATTCTTCTCTGCAGATGCTCTGTCAGGTTGGATGGGGAGCGTTGCTGCACAGATATTTTCAGGTCTCCAGAAATGTTTGCTCGGGTTCAAGTCCRGGCTCTGGCTGGGCCACACAAGGACATTCAGACACTTGTCCAGAAGCCACTCCTGCTTTGTCTTGGCTGTGTGCTTAGGGTCGTTGTCCTGTTGGAAGGTGACCCTTCACCCCAGTCTGAGGTCCTGAGCGCTCTGGAGCAGGTTTTCATCAAGGATCTCATTGTACTTCACTCCGTTCATCTTTGCCTCGATCCTGACTAGTCTCCCAGTCACTGACGCTGAAGCTGAAAACATCCCCACAGCATGATACTGCAACACCATGCTTCACCGTAGGGATGGTGCCAGGTTTGCTCCAGACGTGATGCTTGTCATTCAGGCCAAAGAGCTCAATCTGAGCAGAGAATCTTGCTTCTCATGGTCTGAGTCTTTAGGTGCCTTTTGGCAAACTCCAAGCGGGTTGTCATGAGCCTTTTTCTGAGGAGTGGCTTCCGCCTGGTCACTCTACCATAAAGCCTGATTGATGAGTGCTGCAGAGATGGTTGTCCTTCTGGAAGGTTCTCCATCTCCACGGAGGAACTCTGGAGCTCTGTCACAGTGACCATCGGGTTCTTGTCACCTCCCTGATCAAGGCCTTCTCCCCCGATTGCTCAGTTTGGCCTGGCAGCCAGCTCTAGGAAGAGTCTTGGTGGTTCCAAACTACTTCCATTTAAGAATGATGGAGGCCACTGTGTTCTTGGGGACCTTCAATGCTGCAGACATTTTTTTGGTACCTTTTTCCCAGATCTGTGCCTCGACACAATCCTGTCTCGGAGCTCTATGCACAATTCCTTCGACCTCGTGGCTTGGTTTTTTGCTCTGACATGCACTCTCAAGCGTGGGACCATATATAGGCAGGTGTGTGTTCCTTTCCAAATCATGTCCAATCATTAAATTTACCACAGGTGGATTCCAATCAAGTTGTAGAAACATCTCAAGGATGATCAATGGAAACAGCATCCGAGCTCAATTTCTAGTCTCATAGCAAAGGGTCTGAATACTTACGTAAAAAAAAAAAACGTTTAATTTTTTTATAAATTTTGCAAAAATCTAAACCTGTTCACTTTGTCATTACAGGGTATTGTGTGTAGATTGCTGAGGATATTTTTTTTACTTCACTCTTTTTAGAATAAACCTAACATGTGGAAAAAGTCAAGGCGTCTGAATACTTTTCCGAGGCACTGACTTGTTAAGCATTTTTTTTTAAACTTCTGACCTTATTTAGGCTTGTGACTCATGACTTGAGTTCGGTTTTATGTAGCAAAAACTTGAAACTGTGTTTTTTTATTTATTTTTTTACATTGGATAAAAGTAGAGGACTAGAGTTACAAAATGGTATATTATACACTGGCATTTGAGGAACAATGGGAAAGTAATTCTGGTTTGAAAATTGATCAACTTGTAAACTCATTTTGTAGAAAATGGCCTTTGAATGTTTTGGTATCTAGTGAAGAGCTCTTCTTCTGTCTA